>NC_079196.1:210918338-211218338 GCF_029499605.1 Hyla sarda
ATTTTTCAGAGGCCTTTTCAATAGTGAAAGAAGCGATCTGATTGGTTGCTATGGGCAACTGGGCAATTTTTCCCTCTTGACAGGTTTTGATAAATCTCCCCCATAAGTCTTAGTCTAGATTTTTTTTCTTGGTTTGCAGTGCATTGTCTCCTAACTAGTGGGCCTCTAGCTGTTGCAAAACTACAACTCCCAGCATGCCCGGACAGCCTTTGGCTGTCCGGGCATGCTGGGAGCTGTAGTTTTGCAACAGCTGAAGGCACCCTGGTTGAGTAACACTGCTGTAGATGGATAAATTTAAAAAAAATAGGGGTTATCCAGGAAGAGAAAAACTGAGCTCATTTCTTCCAAAAACACCACCCTTGTCCTCAGGTTGTGCGTGGTATTGAATCCCAGTTACATTGAAGTGAATAAAGACAAGTTGTAATACCACTCACAACCTGAGGACGGGGGTGGTGCTGTTTTTGGGGGAAAAAAAAATCGCTTTGGTTTTCTATTCCTGGACAACCCCCTTAAAGGGGTTATCCAGGAAAAAACTTTTTTTTATATATCAACTGGCTCCAGAAAGTTAAACAGATTTTTAAATTACTTCTATTAAAAAATCTTAATCCTTTCAGTACTTATGAGCTTCTGAAGTTTAGGTTGTTCTTTTCTGTCTAAGTGCTCTCTGATGACACGTGTCTCGGGAACCGCCCAGTTTAGAAGAGGTTTGCTATGGGAATTTGCTTCTAAACTGGGCGTTTCCCGAGACAGGTGTCATCAGAGAGCACTTAGACAGAAAAGAACAACCTTAACTTCAGAAGCTCATAAGTACTGAAAGGATTAAGATGTTTTTAATAGAAGGAATTTACAAATCTGTTTAACTTTCTGGAACCAGTTGATATATATATAAAAAAAAGTTTTTTCCTGGAATACCCCTTTAAGAATGACTTACCTTCGCTCTTTTTTACCCAGTAAATAGGGAGCTGGTCACACAATATTTGGACAGGTTCCCCTACAAGTTCATGATTGACTTTTCGACCTCCTATTACACCGAGGAACTCGCGGTAGTAACGTGTCCTGTTGTTCTGCAGGAAGAGGATGCTGTCCTGTTGTAAAATAGCAAGAAAAAGGTGAGTGAAACAACCAAAGGAGGTGAGATGGACAAATCTAATAGGCACAAAATGGCGGACGTTCACTTTAAAGGGCCATATAGTGTGTGTATGTGTATATATACAGATAACTCAATGGGGGGAGATTTATCAAAACCTGTCCAGAGGGAAAGTTGCTGAGTTGCCCATAGCAACCAATCAGATCGCTTCTTTCACTTTTGAAAAGGCCTCTGCAAAATGAAAGCAGCGATCTGATTGGTTGCTATGGGCAACTCGGCAACGTTTCCTCTGGACAGGTTTTGATAAATCTCCCCCAATGTGTATATGTTCCACACGTCCAAACGGCTAAAGATATGAACATGAAACTTGTTACTTATATGTCAACAATAAACATAGGAAAGGTGATTTAACCCTTACTCACCCCCATATGCCAGAATCTGTGTTTTTGTTTAAAGTCCCATACAAGTCTATGGGAAATATATGTTACAGCAAAACTTCCAAACAGCTGGAGATATTTTGATAATACTCGGTCACTTGTTACTTAAATGTCCACTAAAAATATAGGATCGTTCATTTCAACCCTAACCTACCCTTATTTGCGAGGGTCGGGGTTTTTGTTTAAAGTCCCATGCAAATCTATGGGAAATGTATGTTCCAGCATAACTTCTGTACGGCTGGAGATAGTTCGATAATACTTGGTCGCATGTTACTTATATGTCAAATAAAAATATATAATAGTTAAATTAACCCCTAACCTACCCCCATATGTGAAGGATGGGGTTTTTGTTTCAAGTCATCTGCAAGTATGTGGGACTTCTGGAGCCTTACTCCACAAGCTCCACTTCCTCCTTTGTTTCTTTTCCTCCCCCACAAGACTGAGGTAGGAAAAAATCGAGTAGTGCCGAGTACTCAGCTAATATATATATACAGAATAATAATAGAAGCAGCACTTCCAATGCTGGAATAAAGCTACTTCTTTAACTTATCCTCGGAGTGTTGCAACATTTTTCAAATCCTATATATATATTTTCTATATACCGTGTATATGTGTATATGTATGTATATATATATATATATATATATATATATATATATATATATAATCCAAAAATAAGCAGCACATCAAGAAAGGTAGGCAGGGTGCACGCATGCTGGAGCCCCGGTCCTCTGGTTCCTTGATAATAATAGTAGTAATATGCAGCACACCGAAATGTAATGCAAAGTGCTTTATTCCATGTGGTACAAAAGCGACGTTTCGCCGGCCTCACGCCAGCATTCTCAAGTGATGATGAGTGATACAAACGGGCATATATACACACCGCCCACAATCATGTCACAGTTATGATGTCACTAATTGATTGTGGGCGGTGTGTATATATGCCCGTTTGTATCACTCATCATCACTTGAGAATGCTGGCGTGAGGCCGGCGAAACGTCGCTTTTGTACCACATGGAATAAAGCACTTTGCATTACATTTCAGTGTGCTGAAATATATACATAAAGATTGTAATATCTGACCTTGGCTACAGACATGTTTAGGAAGGAATGTATATTTTCCATATCTCTCATCTCCATGCGGCGAAGGAAACAGGATTTTTCTCCAGCAGCCTTATAGCAAACCAGTCCCTGTGGGAAATGTATAGAAAGGTAATGAATAAAGAATAGGGCCCATGTATAGTAACATGTTACATAGATTCTATAGCATGTGACATATTGTGATTAGGGATCATTTCAGTTACAGGATCAGTGAGAATCCAAGCAAGATTGTGTAAATCTATCAAGCTATCATTTAGCCAGTTACCCTGTCTTCATAGAAATATACAGCTATCAGGGTATGTTCACACTGCGGAATCTCCGCTCGCTGAATTCCGCGAGCGGAGATTCAGTCTGGCGGCCGCCGAAAAAATACTTCAGTAGCAGGACCGAGCGGCACTGCGTCGTCACCATTGACAGCTATGCAGTGCTCGCGGAATTTAGAACAAAGAATGAACATGTTCATCCTCTGTGTGGAACAATTTCCATGGCGGATGCAATTCAATGCAATTCACCTAATGAGCCCAATCTAATGACAGCAGCAGTATATGGATAGAGGTGGCGGGGAGGTGTATAACTATTATATATCCTGATCCCATAGAAACAGCAGCAGTAGTAGTAGAACGATAGAGCTGGAGGGAAGGTTTAAAGGAGATAGCTGCAGCAGTATACAGATAGAGCTGGAGGAGAGGTGTTTAACTACTATATATCCTGATCCCATAGAGATAGCAGCAGTATACAGATAGAGCTGGAGGAGAGGTGTATAACTAATATATATTCCCATAGAAATAGCAGCAGTATACAGATAGAGCTGGAGGGGAGGTGTATAACTCCTATATATCCTGATCCCGTATAGATAACAGCAGTATACAGACAGAGCTGGAGGGGAGGGGTCTGGAAGCAGCTAGAAGAGATCTAATAGGTAATAATGTCATCCTGTAGTTCACAGGAAGTCAGCGGACACAAGACTGACTACTTCCTCTAAAACATTAAGCACAGTGATTTTCTGTGAGTCAGACCTGTAATCACATGACCAAGTTACTGTAAGAAAACACATGAATAAAACTGTGCTGGAATGAAACAAATGGAGCTGCAGGACTAGTGATGGTGAGTAAACTGTGCATCATGTTATAGAGCAGAAGTGTCAGTAGATTGGACCAGTTCTCTTTAAATCTGGCGCACTTAGTCCTGATGAAAAATACAGTAATAATAACTGGAGGAGACCATTCATTTCATGAAACCTTTGACATTTATGATCAGTGGGAAACCTGTTCCTGGGATCCACTCCAGTTGCTAAGTGAACGGTGTTACAGATTTAGGCGCTGCTCACATGATGGAATTTCTGGATCAAGCTTGCAGCAGTCTCCCATTGACTTCAATAGGAGGCTGCTGCATTGTTCACGCTGTCAAATTTCTGCCTCAGATGTGAATTCTGACGGAAGAATCAACTTGGTTAGGCAGAAATTTCGTAGTGTGAACAGGCTCAGTCTGCTCTCTGAGGAAAACCAAACAGAGTCAATCAGAAAGCAAAGGAATATATAGTTTATGTGAGAGTTTTGGTCCCTTTGTTTTAGTGATCATTAGTGGTCTCAGCACCCAGACCACCATGGATCAAAACATCTGACACATCATAAGCTTAACTTGAATTATAGTCACGGTTTAAAGGGGTATTCTGGCCAAAGACATCTTTTCCCCTATCCAAAGTACGATGCCTGATCGAGGGGGTCCCGCCGCTGGGACAAGATTCCTGATCGCGGGGGTCCACGTTCTAGAGGTTTACGGAACTGGAGACGTCAGGCCACGCCCCCTCCCATAGACATTAATGTAGGGGGCATGACGTCCTTTGGATAAGGGGATAAGATGTCTTTGATTGGAATACCCCTTTTAATGTTGGTTCTTAAAGGGGTACTCCGGTGGAAAACCTTTTTTTTTTTTAATTTTTTTTGTTTGTTTTTTTTAATCAACGTTTGCCAGAAAGTTAAACAGATTTGTAAATTACTTCTATAAAAAAATCTTAATCCTTCCAGTACTACTTAGCTGCTGAATACAACAGAGGAAATTATTTTCTTTTTGGAACACAGAGCTCTCTGCTGACCTCATGACCACAGTGCTCTCTGCTGACACCTCTGTCCATTTTAAGAACTGTCCAGAGTGGGAGAAAATCCCCATAGAAAATATATGCTGCTCTGGACAGTTCCTAAAAATGGACAGAGATGTCAGCAGAGAGCACTGTGCTCATGATGTCAGCAGAGAGCTCTGTGTTCCAAAAAGAAAAAAATTTCCTCTGTAGTATTCAGCAGCTAATAAGTACTGGAAGGATTAAGATTTTTTTTAATAGAAATAATTTGCAAATCTGTTTAACTTTCTGGCACCAGTTGATATAAAAAAAAAGGTTTCCGCCGGAGTACCCCTTTAATAGGAGGCGCTCTCTATATCCTGTTATAGTCCCACCACTACTTACATGTTTGCTGTCAAATAACACCACTGAGGTCTGATTTCGGGAGGTCACGCGGTAGGTGACGGTATTCCTCCGCTTGTCTGTAATGGTAGACTGGTTCACTGAGGAGCCCTGCAGGTTCTTGTAGGTCAGTCGGACAACCTGTAACAGAGGCTGAACATAAAGGCTGTAAGGGTTTGGTCAATGGTCGGTCTAAGGCTGGGTTCACACTGCGGAATCTCTGGGCAGAATTTCTGCATTAGATCCCACGGGTGGCACTAGGACCGTGCAGACTGCATTGCCGTCTACATAGATGGCAATGCATTACTGAGCAGATCTTCCAAAAGATCCACCAAGAAATGCATTGCCGTCTATGGGGGCAACAATCCAGTCCGGTCGGTCCTAGCGCCACCCTTGGGATCTCCTGCAGAAATTCCGGAGATTTCGCAGTGTGAACCTAGTCTTAGGGTCTATTCACACTGCAGAATTTCCGCCTTAAAGGAGTATTCTATCATTTTTTTGTTATTTGACTATGCTACAAGGGCTGTAAAGTTAGTGTAGTACATAATATAGTGTCTGTACCTGTGTGTGACGGTTTTCTCACAATTCTTCTGTGATTTTCACCCCAATATTTATTTTTAACAGCATACAAAATGACTGTTGTCTCAGATATTTCCCAGGTTGCAATGTGGCCGAGACATTACATCACTAGTCAGCTGATGACAGGGAGCCTGTCTGCTTCAATGGGTGGAGGGATCAATCTGCAACTAATGCAACAGCTGGAGGCACCCTGATTGAAAACCACAGGTCTTTTGAATGGATGCAGCTCATTTATGTTTCAATGGGTGGGGTGGCTGATGTGTGGGAGGGAGGAAAATGGAATTATGGGATTTGTAGGCAAAAGAAGAAAAGTCAAACAGGAAATACCAGTTCACAAAAAGCTAGCCACAGTGTTATGGTAATCTCACAACATAGCCATTTATCCCCTAGACAAGCGCAGATCCTTCCTAAGCATGTCCATTACTGTCTGCCAGGTACGTACTAAAATCACATTATGGGGGAGAACCCCTTTAAATTAAAGCCCATAGACTTCTATGGGAATTCCACAAGCTGAAATTCAGTAGTATGAATCGGAGTGCAGAATCCCATAAAAGTCTATAGGCTTTAATTTGAGGCGGATTTCCACAAGCGGAATTTCTGCAGGAGATCCCACGGGCGGCACTAGGACCGTGCAGACTGCATTGCCATCCCCATAGATGTCAATAGACTTTTGTGAATTGTATCCACATCAGAAAGTTCTATAGGTCACATGACTTCAGCACAATCTCCCTGCTGCCCCCTACTGTTTGTGTCCAGCAGCAACAATACCAGGAGAACTTTGACGATTGTACTGTATTAATATTATTTCTTTTTTATAGGGCCCGTGTTACCGGGACGCTATACATATAAAAAGGGCTAAAATACAGAACACAAACACCGTTACATTGAATAAATGGCCTTCGGATGTAGTGTAGTTTTGCAACAGCTGGAGGCACCCTGGTTGGGAAACACTGCTGTAAGGTAAGCAGCAATGCATACAATACAGTGATCCCTCAACTTACAATGGCCTCAACATACAATAGTTTCAACATACAATGGTCTTTTCTGGACCATCATAACTTGAAACCAGACTCAACATACAATGCTATGGACTGTCCAGATCTGTGAAACGTGTCACAACTGGAGGAACTGACCAATCAGAATGGGCATTTTACTGGTAAATCACCTCTATTAGTGAAGCACATGCACTGACTGGTGTCTGTTAGCGCCCCCTACAGTACAGAGAGGTATTACATGTTCTGTACTACTCTTTACCTGTATTACTGAAGTGTATGCACTGACTGGTGTCTGGTAGCGCCCCCTACAGTACAGGGAGGTATTACATGTTCTATACTACTCTTTACCTGTATTACTGAAGTGTATGCACTGACTGGTGTCTGGTAGTGCCCCCTACAGTACAGGGAGGTATTACATGTTCTGTACTATTTACCTGTATTACTGAAGTGTATGCACTGACTGGTGTCTGGTAGCGCCCCCTACAGTACAGGGAGGTAATACATGTTCTGTACTACTCTTTACCTGTATTACTGAAGTGTATGCACTGACTGGTGTCTGGTAGCGCCCCCTACATTACAGGGAGGTATTACATGTTCTGTACTACTCTTTACCTGTATTACTGAAGTGTATGCACTGACTGGTGTCTGGTAGCGCCCCCTACAGTACAGGGAGGAACTACAAGTTCTGTACTACTCCTTACCTGTGCCAGGGTTAGCTGCTCCTTTGGACACCAAGTGAGGGCGGCTCCATTTGGGGCACTGGGTGTACTGTATAGGACCCCGATGAAGCTCCTGTCCTCTACATAAACCATTGTTTCCCAACCAGGGTGCCTCCAGCTGTTGCAAAACTACAACTCCCAGCATGCCCGGACAGCCAACGGCTGTCCGGGCATGCTGGGAGTTGTAGTTTTGCAACAGCTGGAGGCACCCTGGTTGGGAAACACTGACATAGAAAGTGATTTACAGCTCCCAGCAGATCTTTCTTACTTTTATATGTAAGGATTTGCTTTATCTATATTAGTTATCTACTTATTTTGTTTAATCCTCACTTTTTCCTATTTTTGGACGACATTTTGGTGGCTTCAGAACCAATTACCAGGTTTCCATAGAGTTCTGGTCTCAACATACAATGGTCGTCCTGGAACCAATTAATATTGTAACTTGAGGGACCCCTGTACTGTATGCATCACCGCTCATCTGTTTGTCGAAGTTATCGGTGATGCAGGTGCAACAGACACAATTCTGGACACCTCTACTCGGACTAAACTACAGCGGGGTCTCACAGAGGGACTCTCGGTACCGGCACCATAAAGTGTCCTGGCTCTGCCCCAACCACCAGGAACACCTCTGGAACTGTCAGCATGCAGAATTTCACATTGCATTGCCGCTCGTCTGCCCGGCCTGGCAAATACACTACAATATAGGCATAGCCGCCATTGACAGAGCTCATGCTTCAGCTTGACCTGAACAGGAGGGGGCAGTAGGGAGAGTGTCAAAATGACGTGACCTTCAGAACTTCCTGTTGTAGGTTATGTTCACTCTGAGGAATTGGGGCGGAAATCACGCTGAAGATTTCCACCCCAAAATACAGTTTTTTTTTCCCGCTCAGAATTAGCAGCGATTTCATGCGGAAATGCAGGTTTCATGCGGATCAATACTCCTCTTTCAAATACTCCTTATTTTTTTTTTTCAATGCAGAAATTCCGCACGGATTCCTCGTAGAAATGCTTCCAATAAACTGTGTTGTTTAATTTAATTATAATTTAATTTTTTTTTTTTTTTATAAATAATCATAAATCACAAAGATATGTTTAAATTTAATTGCTCTAAAAACAAGTCTTAGGGTACGTTCACACGTGCAGATTTTTTAGCGTGTTTTCCGCTGCGTATTTGAAAGTGGGCGGGCTCTTCTCGGCTGTCCGCAGCAGATTTTCCGTGGCAGAAAATCCGCCGCAGTCCCTACTGACTTCAATGGGGCTTGCGGAGGATTTTCCGCAGTGTACATTCCACCGCGGAAAATCTGCTGCGGACAGCCGAGAAGAGCCCGCCCACTTTCAAATACACAGCGGGAAAACCCGCTGAAAAATCCGCGCGTGTGAACGTACCCTTAGGGTGGGTTCACACCACGATTTTACTATACGGTTTCATAAAAAAAAAAAACGTGCAACCGTACAGAAAACCGCGCCCATAGACTTCCCATTCAAAACCGTATGCACCATATTGTGTACGGTTGTCTACGTTTTTCAAACCATACAGTTTTTTACTTTTTTTTTTTTTGGGACAGAAAACCGTGGCGTTTTTGGTCCAGGTGAAAAACTGTATTAAACCGTATACGTTTTTTTTTTTTAACATACATGGGAGTCAATGGGAACTGTACAGAACTGTATGTGCGTACGGTTCCATCCGGTTTTCACCATACGGTTTGACTTTGCACAGTTTTTTTTCTTGGAATTTCAATCAAACAAGTGAAACTTTATTCATAATGGAGTGAAAAGTTAAAAGCGTATACATTTTTTTCTTAAAAACGGACATCATTTTTCAAACCGTATACGGATAAAAATTTGTTCACACATTTTGATACAGTTTAGTCAGGTTTTGAGGAATCCGTTTATCAGAAACCTGATACAGGAACTGTATTGCAAAAACGTGGTGTGAACCCAGCCTTAGGGTCTATTCACACGGCACAATTTCCGCCTCAAATAAAAGCCCATAGACTTCTATAGGATTCCGCACTCCCATTCAACCTTCTGAAATTCCGCTTGCGCACTTCCATTCCGCCGTGTGAATAGACCCTTAGGCTATGTTCACACAGACTGATTTCCACAATTATGCACAACGGAATTGTGACAAAATTTCTGTGTTCTCTATACACAGAATTCTGCCAAAATTTAGCTTCTTTCATTTTTCAGAGGCCTTTTCAAAAGTGAAAGTAGCGATCTGATTGGTTGCTATGGGCAACTCGGCAACTTTCCTCTGGACGGGTTTTAATAAATCTCCCCCAATGGGCTTTAAAGGGGTACTCTGGTGGAAAACATTTTTTTTTTTAAATCAACTGGTGCCAGAAAGTTAAACAGATTTGTAAATTACTTCTATAAAAAAAATCTTTATCCTTCCAGTACTTTTTAGCAGCTGTATGCTATAGAGGAAATTCTTTTTTTCTTTTTTAATTTCTTTTTTGTCTTGTCCACAGTGCTCTCTGCTGACACCTGATGCCCGTATCAGGAACTGTCCGGAGCAGGAGAAAATCCCCATAGCAAACCTATGCTGCTCTGGACAGTTCCTGACACGGACAGAGGTGTCAGCAGAGAGCACTGTGGACAAGACAAAAAAGAAATGAAAAAAGAAAATAATTTCCTCTATAGCATACAGCTGCTAATAAGTACTGGAAGGATAAAGATTTTTTAAATTGAAGTAATTTACAAATCTGTTTATTTTTTTTTTTAAATTAAAGTTAAAGTTTTCCACTGGAGTACCCCTTTTAAATTTATTTTTTGTAAAATTCCACACGTAATATTCTGCCTTGTGGACCTATCCCTAGGTTGTGTGCACACTATGGAATCTCACGCCTGGAGATATCGATGGCAATGCAGTTCTGTGCGGAATTCTGCCAAAAACACGATCATGTTCATTCTTTCGGCAGAGTCCAGAATTTTAATTTCTACTGTGGAAATCCTGCAGTTTGCGCGGTGCAGCAGAATTCTAACGAAAACAATGGGAGGCTGCTGCTGCTGCTGCCTTGGAATTTCTCAGCTGGGAAATTCTGTAGTGTGAATAGGGCCCTAAGATTTCAAAGCCCGTTCTCATGCATTGTATGGTAATTTGCTCTGAATTTGCAGAGCGGATTCTGTGCCGTAAATAAGACCCGAGTCTGAACGGGGGGGCCCTACAATTGTTCCTCCTCCAGAGATGGACAAAGTAGTAGTATCAGTCTATACCTTTGCTTTACTATCTTTCCATCCTAAAACGCCGACCACACTTATTCCCACAATGGAGAAGAGAAGCGCCACCGCCAGGAAGCCCCAGAATATCCTAGTAGCCGCTTTCGATCTTCCTCGCGGTCCTCTGTCGGCGGGAGGCTGGAGGGAAATAAATTAGGGTCAGTTTGTGTTCTCTTTTATGGTGCCGGAAATTTATTTCCTAAAAGCATGTGGTAATGTTGAGCACGAATATTCGTAATGCAAATTTTTATTGCGAATATCGGAACTTCACGATTTCGCAAATATTTAGAATATAGTGCTATGTGGGTTTTTTTGTGTTTTTTTTTCACATGCAAATATTTATGCAAATGTGTATGCAAATTTTTAGCATGCAAATTTTTAGCATGCAAATTTCCGATGCAAATTTTTGCATGCAAATTTTTGCATGGAAAAAAGTGAACAAACATAGCGAATATGCGAATTTCGCGAATATAGGACGAATACTCGTACATATATTCAGGAAATATCGCGAATTCGAAAATGGCTAATGTCGCTCATCACTAGTGATGAGCAGAAGGGGCTATATTCGAATTCGCGATATTTTGCGCATATATACACGGATGATTATTCGTCCTTTGTTGGCGAAATTCGCATATTCGCTATGTTTGTTCACTTTTTATTCCTTGTGAAAATTTGCATAAAAATTTGCATGTGAAACAAAAATACACGAAAATTTGCATGAAAAATGCGCATAAAAATTTTCAAGTGAAAAAAAAACAAAAAAAATATTCGTCATTACGAATATATAGATAGCACTATATTCTAAATAATAGCAAAATCGCAAAGTGCCGATATTCGCGATAAAAATTCGCATTACGAATATTCGTGCTCAACACTACTCATCACTAGTAAGGAAATAGTAAGCAGGTAGAAGGACAGCACTCACCGGTAACGCGAAAATTTCTTTATTCACCAACATGCATGCAACCAGATGGCGGGGAGTACAAACATGGATGCAGGGGCGTTTCACGCCCCTGCATCCATGTTTGTACTCCCCGCCATCTGGTTGCATGCACGTTGGTGAATAAATCATTTTTCTGCGTTACCGGTAGTGTTGAGCACGAATATTTGAAATGCTAATTTTTACCGCGAATATCGGCACTTTGTGATTTCGCGAATATGTAGAATATAGTGATATATATTTGTAATGATGAACATTTGTTTTTGTTTTTTTGCGAATATGCAAATATTTGCTAATATACGAATTTGCAAATATCGGCACTTCCAGTCCCTCCCTTCTTTTAGGTGAAAGCTATAATCGCGCATGTGCACAATGCGAATTTCATTACGAATTTTCACATGAAGAAAAAAAACAACATAGCGAATATGCGAATTTCTCGAATAGAGGACAAATATTTGGCCATATATTCAGGAAATATCGCAAATTTGAATATGGCCTATGCCGCTCATCACTAGTTACCGGTGAGTGCTGTCCTTCTACCTGCTTACTATTTATGAGTTTATGTCTTTTGATGGACGTTGCACTTCAGCGTGCGGTAATGCATGCTAGGTCCTGGCGATAGACGTGACACCTGCTTACCTGTACGGGATGACTCTGGTGTCAGGTGAGTGCCACCTCCGGTCTCTAGTTTGGAATATGGTAAGGGAAGCCAAGAAAACACTAGGTCATTGGTCTCTAAATTGTGGACCTCCAGTTGTTGCAAACTACAACACACACATGAATGCTGTCAGAGTAGGCCGCAGGCATCGCTGGACCTGCGTCCTGCACTGAGAGCAAATTGGAACCTCAGGAAGTGCAGGCGCGGATGGCATCACTTATTGGCGCCTGGACTGCGGAGGGGAAAAGAGGATGCTGGGCTCTACTGCATGGGAGAGGGGGTTATGTGTTTAATTTTTTACTATTCTGGCATTAAGGGGGGGGGGGGGGCTGCCTTCATAATTGAGAGAGAGTACCTACCTAAGAATATACAAGGGGGCTACTATCTATCTCTTGGGGGGAGCTACCTACCTAGGAATGTACCTTGCTGCTAGGGGGAGCTACCTATCTAAAGACATACCTAACTGTTGGGTTACATACCTACTGGGGGTGAAGCTACCTACCTGCAGATGTAAGTGCTATTGGGAGGGGGGCTACCTTTCTAAGAGCAAACCTGTCTACTGGGGCAGTAATTAAGTACCAAAGGAGGAGGGGGTACCTAACAACAGATGCACTTGCCTGCTTGGGGGAGTACCTACATAAGGGAGCACCAACCTACATTGGGGGGGGGGGGCGCTACCTACCTGAGAACATAGCTGCCTATGGGGGAGGGCAACCTGAGGACATATCTGCCTAATGGAGGGAGGTTTTATTTTATTCACATTTTGTTTTGTTGCAGCTTTATGCCAAAATCTTTGATAGATTTTTACGCTTAAAATTAATCTCTGCCTCCTCCCAATTCTAGACCATCTCCTGTAGAAAGGATTGTGTGAAGACACAGATCTGGAGATGGGGAGACAACATTTCTGCTGCACGGAAAGTTCCCCAGAGCTCAGTGACCGCCATAATTCTTACATGGAAGAAGGAACAACCAGGACTCTTCTTAGAGCTGCCGCCCCACCAAACTAAGTAATCGGGGATAAGGGCCTTGGTAAGAGAGGAAGCCACGAACCCAATAGTCTCCCTTGCTCCGCTCCAAAGATCTTGTGTGAAGATGGGAGAAACTTCCAGAAGGAGCAAAACCATCACTGAAAAATTAACCAAGAATGAAGTTTTGGCCTAGATTCCAAATGTCTGGAGGAAACCAGGCACTGCCCCTCACCTGCCCAATACCATCCCTACAGTGATCATGGTGGGGGCAGCATCATGTCTGGGGGAAACCAGGCACTGCCCATCACCTGCCGAATACCATCCCTACAGTGATCATGGTGGGGGCAGAATCATGTCTGGGGGAAACCAGGCACTGCCCATCACCTTCCCAATACCATCCCTACAGTGATCATGGTGGGGGCAGCATCATGTGTGGGGGAAACCAGGCAATGCCCATCACCTACCCAATACCATCCCTACACTGATCATGGTGGGGGCAGCATCATGTCTGGAGGATACCAGGCTTTTCCCATCACCTGCCCAGTACCATCACTACAGTGATCATGGTGGGGGCAGCATCATGTCTGGAGGAAACCAGGCACTGCCCATCACCTGCCGAATACCATCCCGATAGTAATCATGGTGGGGGCAGCATCATGTCTGGGGGAAACCAGGCACTGCCCAATACCATCCCTACAGTGATCATGGTGGGGGCAGCACCATGTCTGGACAAAACCAGTCACTGCCCATCACCTGCCCAATACCATCCCTACAGTGATCATGGTGGGGGCAGCATCATGTCTGGGGGAAACCAGACACTGCCCATCACCTGCCCAATACCATCCCTACAGTGATCATGTTGGGGGCAGCATCATGTCTGGGGGAAACCAGACACTGCCCATCACCTGCCCAATACCATCCCTACAGTGATCATGGTGGGGGCAGAATCATGTCTGGGGGAAACCAGGCACTGCCCATCACCTGTCAATACCATCCCTACAGTGATCATGGTGGGGGCAGCATCATGTGTGGGGGAAACCAGGCAATGCCCATCACCTACCCAATACCATCCCTACACTGATCATGGTGGGGGCAGCATCATGTCTGGAGGATACCAGGCTTTTCCCATCACCTGCCCAGTACCATCACTACAGTGATCATGG
The DNA here is from genome assembly GCF_029499605.1 of Hyla sarda. Taxonomy (NCBI): domain Eukaryota; kingdom Metazoa; phylum Chordata; class Amphibia; order Anura; family Hylidae; genus Hyla; species Hyla sarda. The sequence continues at coordinate 210,932,660 of NC_079196.1, forward strand.
TGGGGGCAGCATCATGTCTGGAGGAAACCAGGCACTGCCCATCACCTGCCGAATACCATCCCGATAGTAATCATGGTGGGGGCAGCATCATGTCTGGGGGAAACCAGGCACTGCCCAATACCATCCCTACAGTGATCATGGTGGGGGCAGCACCATGTCTGGAGGAAACCAGTCACTGCCCATCACCTGCCCAATACCATCCCTACAGTGATCATGGTGGGGGCAGAATCATGTCTGGGGGAAACCAGGCACTGCCCATCACCTTCCCAATACCATCCCTACAGTGATCATGGTGGGGGCAGCATCATGTGTGGGGGAAACCAGGCAATGCCCATCACCTACCCAATACCATCCCTACACTGATCATGGTGGGGGCAGCATCATGTCTGGAGGATACCAGGCTTTTCCCATCACCTGCCCAGTACCATCACTACAGTGATCATGGTGGGGGCAGCATCATGTCTGGAGGAAACCAGGCACTGCCCATCACCTGCCGAATACCATCCCGATAGTAATCATGGTGGGGGCAGCATCATGTCTGGGGGAAACCAGGCACTGCCCAATACCATCCCTACAGTGATCATGGTGGGGGCAGCACCATGTCTGGACAAAACCAGTCACTGCCCATCACCTGCCCAATACCATCCCTACAGTGATCATGGTGGGGGCAGCATCATGTCTGGGGGAAACCAGACACTGCCCATCACCTGCCCAATACCATCCCTACAGTGATCATGTTGGGGGCAGCATCATGTCTGGGGGAAACCAGACACTGCCCATCACCTGCCCAATACCATCCCTACAGTGATCATGGTGGGGGCAGCATCATGTCTGGGGGAAACCAGACACTGCCCATCACCTGCCCAATACCATCCCTACAGTGATCATGGTGGGGGCAGAATCATGTCTGGGGGAAACCAGGCACTGCCCATCACCTGTCAATACCATCCCTACAGTGATCATGGTGGGGGCAGCATCATGTGTGGGGGAAACCAGGCACTGCCCATCACCTACCCAATACCATCCCTACAGTGATCATGGTGGGGGCAGCATCATGTCTGGAGGAAACCAGGCACTGCCCATCACCTGCCCAATACCATCCCTACAGTGATCATGGTGGGGGCAGCATCATGTCTGGAGGATACCAGGCACTTCCCAATACCATCCCTACAGTGATCATGGTGGGGGCAGCATCATGTCTGGAGGAAACCAAGTACTGCCCATCACCTGCCCAATACCATCCCTACAGTGAACATGGTGAGGGCAGCATCATGTCTGGAGGAAACCAGGCACTGCCCATCACCTGCCCAATACCATCCCTACAGTGATCATGGTGGGGGTAGCATCATGTCTGGAGGAAACCAGGCACTGCCCATCACCTGCCCAATACCATCCCTACAGTGATCATAGTGGGGGAAGCATCATGTCTGAAGGAAATCAGGCACTGCCCATCACCTACCCAATACCATCCCTACAGTGAAGAATGGTGGGGGCAGCATCATGTCTGGGGGAAACCAGGCACTGCCCATCACCTGCCCAATACCATCCCTACAGTGATGGTGGGGGCAGCATCATGTCTGGGGGAAACCAGGCACTGCCCATCACCTGCCCAATACCATCCCTACAGCGATCATGGTGGAGGCAGCATCATGTCTGGAGGAAACCAGGTACTGCACAACACCTGCCCAATACCATCCCTACAGTGATCGTGGTAGGGGCAGCATCATGTCTGGGGGAAACCATGCACTGCCCATCACCTGTCCAATACCATCCTTACAGTGAAGTATGGTGAGGGCAGCAGCATGTCTGGAGGAAAGCAGGCACTGCGCATCACCTGCCCAATACCATCCCTACAGTGATCATGGTGGGGGCAGCATCATGTCTGGAGGAAAGCAGGCACTGCCCACTACCTGCCCAATACCATCCCTACAGTGATCATGGTGGGGGCAGCATCATGTCTGGAGGAAAGCAGGCACTGCCCATCACCTGCCCCATACCATTCCTACAGTGATCATGGTGGGGGCAGCATCATGTCTGGGGGAAACCAGGCACTGCTCATCACCTGCCCAATACAATCCCTACAGTGAAGTATGGTGAGGGCAGCATCATGTCTGGAGGAAACCAGGCACTGCCCCTCACCTGCCCAATACCATCCCTACAGTGATCATGGTGGGGCAGCATCATGTCTGGAGTAAACCAGGCACTGCCCACTACCTGCTCAATACCATCCCCACAGTGATCATGGTGAGGGCAGCATCATGTTTGGGGTTAGCCAGGCACTGCCCAATACCATCCATACAGTGATCATGGTGGGGCAGCATCATGTCTGGGGGAAACCAGGCACTGCCCATCACCTGCCCAATACCATCCCTACAATGATCATGGTGGGGTCAGCATCATGTCTGGAGGAAACCAGGCACTGCCCATCACCTGCCCAATACCATCCCTACAGTGATCATGGTGGGAGCAGCATCATGTCTGGGGGAAACCAGGCACTGTCCATCACCTGCCCAATACCATCCCTACAATGATCATGGTGGGGGCAGCATCATGTCTGGGGGAAACCAGGCACTTCCCATCACCTGCCCAATACCATCCCTACAGTTATCGTGGTGGGGGCAGCATCATGTCTGGAGGAAACCAGGTACTGCCCATCACCTGCCCAATATCATTCTTACAGTGATCATTGTGGGAGCAGCATCATGTCTGGAGGAAACCAGGCACTGCCCATCATCTGCCCAATACCATCCCTACAGTGATCATGGTGGGAGCAGCATCATGTCTGGAGGAAACCAGGCACTGCCCATTACCTGCCCAATACCATCCCTACAGTGATCATGGTGGGAGCCGCATCATGTCTGGGGGAAACCAGGCACTGCCCATCACCCGCCCAATACCATCCCTACAGTGATCATGGTGGGGGTAGCATCATGTCTGGAGGAAACCAGGCACTGCCCATCACCTGCCCAATACCATCCCTACAGTGATCATGGTGGGGGCAGCATCATGTCTGGGGGAAACCAGGCACTGCCCATCACCTGCCCAATACCAACCCTACAGTGATCATGGTGGGGGCAGCATCATGTTGGTGGGAAACCAGGCACTGCCCATCACCTGCCCAATACTATCCCTACAGTGATCATGGTGGGGGCAGCATCATGTCTGGAGGTAACCAGGCACTGCCCATCACCTGCCCAATACCATCCCTACAGTGATCATTTTGGGGGTAGCATCATGTCTGGGGGAAACCTGGCCCTGCCCATCACCTGCCCAATACCATCCCTACAGTGAAGTATGGTGGGGGCAGCATCATGTCTATAGGAAACCAGGCACTGCCCATCACCTGCCCAATACTATCCCTACAGTGATCATGGTGGGGGCAGCATCATGTCTGGAGGAAACCAGGCACTGCCCATCACCTGCCCAATACCATCCCTACAGTGATCATGGTGGGGGCAGCATCATGTCTGGAGGAAACCAGGCACTGCCCATCACCTGCCCAATACCATCCCTACAGTGATCATGGTGGGGGCAGCATCATGTCGGGGGGAGACCAGGCACTGCCCATCACCTGCCCAATACCATCCCTACAGTGATCATGGTGGGGGCAGCATCATGTTGGTGGGAAACCAGGCACTGCCCAATACCATCCCTACAGTGATCATGGTGGGGGCAGCATCATGTCTGGAGGTAACCAGGCACTGCCCATCACCTGCCCAATACCATCCCTACAGTGATCATTGTGGGGGCAGCATCATGTCTGGGGGAAACCAGGCCCTGCCCATCACCTGCCCAATAGCATCCCTACAGTGATCATGGTGGGGGCAGCATCATGTCTGGGGGAAACCAGGCACTGCCCATCACCTACCCAATACCATCCCTACAGTGATCATGGTGGGGGCAGCATCATGTCTGGGGGAAACCAGGCACTGCCCATCACCTGCCCAATACCATCCCTACAGTGATCATGGTGGAGGCAGCATCATGTCTGGAGGAAACCAGGCACTGCCCACTACCTGCCCAATACCATCCCTACAGTGATCATGGTGGAGGCAGCATCATGTCTGGAGGAAACCAGGTACTGCCCAACACCTACCCAATACCATCCCTACAGTGATCGTGGTGGGGGCAGCATCATGTCTGGGGGAAACCAGGTACTGCTCATCACCTGCCCAATACCATCCCTACAGTGATCATGGTGGGGGCAGCATCATGTCTGGGGGAAACCAGGTACTGCTCATCACCTGCCCAATACCATCCCTACAGTGATCATGGTGGGGGCAGCATCATGTCTGGAGGAAACCAGGTACTGCCCATCACCTGTCCAATACCATCCTTACAGTGAAGTATGGTGAGGGCAGCATCATGTCTGGAGGAAAGCAGGCACTGCCCATCACCTGCCCAATACCATCCCTACAGTGATCATGGTGGGGGCAGCATCATGTCTGGAGGAAAGCAGGCACTGCCCACTACCTGCCCAATACCATCCCTACAGTGATCATGGTGGGGGCAGCATCATGTCTGGGGGAAACCAGGCACTGCTCATCACCTGCCCAATACAATCCCTACAGTGAAGTATGGTGAGGGCAGCATCATGTCTGGAGGAAACCAGGCACTGCCCCTCACCTGCCCAATACCATCCCTACAGTGATCATGGTGGGGCAGCATCATGTCTGGAGTAAACCAGGCACTGCCCACTACCTGCCCAATACCATCCCCACAGTGATCATGGTGAGGGCAGCATCATGTTTGGGGTTAGCCAGGCACTGGCCAATACCATCCATACAGTGATCATGGTGGGGTCAGCATCATGTCTGGAGGAAACCAGGCACTGCCCATCACCTGCCCAATGCCATCCCTACAGTGATCATGGTGGGAGCAGCATCATGTCTGGGGGAAACCAGGCACTGCCCATCACCTGCCCAATACCATCCCTACAATGATCATGGTGGGGTCAGCATCATGTCTGGAGGAAACCAGGCACTGCCCATCACCTGTCCAATACCATCCCTACAGTCATCATGGTGGGGGCAGCATCATGTCTGGGGGAAACCAGGCACTTCCCATCACCTGCCCAATACCATCCCTACAGTTATCGTGGTGGGGGCAGCATCATGTTTGGAGGAAACCAGGTACTGCCCATCACCTGCCCAATATCATTCTTACAGTGATCATTGTGGGAGCAGCATCATGTCTGGAGGAAACCAGGCACTGCCCATCACCTGCCCAATACCATCCCTACAGTGATCATGGTGGGAGCAGCATCATGTCTGGAGGAAACCAGGTACTGCCCATCACCTGCCCATCACCTGCCCAATACCATACCTACAGTGATCATGGTGGGGGCAGCATCATGTCTGGAGGAAACCAGTCACTGCCCATCACCTGCCCAATACCATCCCTACAGTGATCATGGTGAGGGCAGCATCATGTATGGGGTTAACTAGGCACTGCCCAATACCATCCCTACAGTGATCATGGGGGGGGGGGGGGAAGCATCATGTTGGTGGGAAACCAGGCACTGCCCATCACCTGCCCAATACTATCCCTACAGTGATCATGGTGGGGGCAGCATCATGTCTGGAGGTAACCAGGCACTGCCCATCACCTGCCCAATACCATCCCTACAGTGATCATTGTGGGGGCAGCATCATGTCTGGGAGAAACCAGGCCCTGCCCATCACCTGCCCAATACCATCCCTACAGTGAAGTATGGTGGGGGCAGCATCATGTCTATAGGAAACCAGGCACTGCCCATCACCTGCCCAATACTATCCCTACAGTGATCATGGTGGGGGCAGCATCATGTCTGGAGGAAACCAGGCACTGCCCATTGCCTGCCCAATACCATCCCTACAGTGATCATGGTGGGAGCAGCATCATGTCGGGGGGAGACCAGGCACTGCCCATCACCTGCCCAATACCATCCCTACAGTGATCATGGTGGGGGCAGCATCATGTCTGGAGGAAACCAGGCACTGCCCATCACCTGCCCAATACCATCCCTACAGTGATCATGGTGGGAGCAGCATCATGTCGGGGGGAGACCAGGCACTGCCCATCACCTGCCCAATACCATCCCTACAGTGATCATGGTGGGGGCAGCATCATGTTGGTGGGAAACCAGGCACTGCCCAATACCATCCCTACAGTGATCATGGTGGGGGCAGCATCATGTCTGGAGGAAACCAGGCACTGCCCATCACCTGCCCAATACCATCCCTACAGTGATCATGGTGGGGGCAGCATCATGTCTGGGGGAAACCAGGCACTGCCCATCACCTGCCCAATATCATCCCTACAGTGATCATGGTGGGGGCATCTCTCTCTCTGTCTCTTTAGAGCTCAGTCAGAGTGACCATTGGGTTCTCTGTCATCTCTCTTATATATGGATTTCTATAGTCCACCTCAGGCAGCAGAGGACCCTGGACCATATACCGTAAGATCCTGAGCGTCCTCTAGTGGTGACTGTGGGCAGCTAGGATTCTATCATAAAACTCTGTGCAGGGGGGTCTGTTTGATGGGACCCCCATGATCACTAGAATGGGGTCCCTTGTCCCCAAATGAATGGAGGAGCTGCCGAACATGTGTGTTACCACTCTGTTCACTTGTTATAGGCCGAGTACTGTACTACATTTATGGGGATCACTCATACTTGTGGGTGTCCGATTGCTGGGTCAGATATTACCTCTGCTGTAGATAGGTGATACATGATAATCTTAGGATACCCCTTTAGAACTCTGTTAACTCTGCTATGTATTTTTATAGTTTTTGGAGTAAAAGGAGTGGATGCACCTGCTGGACAGCCCCCTCATTTATGTCATTGATAAGCATCCCAGCAATCAGACCCCTCACTGATCAGATACCTATCACGCATCCAGATACCCCTTTAAACTTAAAGTGGCCTTGTCATTTGACAAAACTTTTGAGACATTTCGAAAGTTTTGATGAGTCGGGGTTGGGGTGTAGAGCCAGGAAAATGTTCGCTGTCATCTCCGTCCATTCTAAGTCTATGGAACCCATCTAATGCAACTGGACAGAAATTGCAGCAAACCGGGGAGTGAAGTGCACAGCAGCACACTTCTCCCAGCTTGCTCTAATGATGGTGGTCTGAACACCCCGACCCAAAAAAACTTTCCACGTGTCAGTGACATGGTAAAAGTTTTGTTAAATAACATGCACGCTTAAAAAATGTCATGGTCAGATATACATACAGACAAGGACAAATATCTGACCGACAAGGGGCAACATCACACCGGCCCCTCCTCAGATCCCTATCATGTCAAATAATGCAATATGGATCATCAAAATCGTACACCACTCCGCCCCCAGGGACGAGCACAGACATTTTAGGGGGCAGGGCCTGAAGTGAAAAAAGGGCGCTTCTCATACTTATTTATTTAAAAGCCCACATAATGATGCCACACTGCCCAGTGTCAAAAGGGCAGGAGTTCAAGCCCCCATTCTTATCAATGTGTACACGTCCCTGCCGCCCCCATACACCCAATCAAATTCTTCCCCAAATATTAAAGGGAAGAAAACTTTTATTTATTTATTTATTTTTAAATCATCTGGTGCCAGAAAGTTAAACAGATTTGTAAATTACTTCCATAAAAAAAAAAAACGTAATCCTTCCAGTACTTAATAGCTGCTGAATACTACAGAGGAAATTCTTTTCTTTTTGGAACACAGAGAGCTCTCTGCTGACATCACGAGCACAGTGCTCTCTGCTGACATCTATGTCCATTTTAGGAACTGTCTAGAGTAGGAGAAAATCCTCATAGAAAACATATGCTGCTCTGGACAGTTCCTAAAATGGACAGAGGTGTCAGCAGAGAGGTCTGTGTTCCGAAAAGAAAATAATTTCCTCTGTAGTGTTCAGCAGCTAATAAGTACTGGAAGGATTAAGATTTTTTAATAGAAGTAATTTACAAATCTGTTTAACTTTCTGGCACCAGTTGATAAAAAAAAAAAAAAAAAAGTTTTCCACCAGAGTACCCCTTTAAAGATTGGGCTGCCAAAAATTTCGTATCACGTGAGCAAAATGAAGACACAACATTGTATGTAAATATCTGGTTATAGTCAAAAAAAATTTCAATGATCTAAATCGGTGGTCTACAAAGTGTGGACCTCTAGATGTAGCAAAACTACAACTCTCAGCATGCCCGGACAGCCGTTGGCTGTCCGGGCATGCTGAGAGTTGTAGTTTTGCTACATCTGGAGGTCTAAATTAGAATCAAGAAATAATAGAAAACAGCAAAAATATCATATAAAAGCAGCAGCTGACAAAAAACCATCAATAGTTCTAACTCAATGCTCCAAAATTTTAAATATAGGGTCACATGACTGCCTGACACATTGCAGAGCATCTCGCCGGTACAGATAGCGCCTCTCTTACCGTTGAGTCTCCACTCCCCTCCATACTGTGCTGCAGTCCCACTCTCTTCGAGTCCTCGCAATGGAAAGACTGTGCATGGTCCAGGGACAGCACAGGGTAAAGGGCGCGTCCATCAGCACCCGGGCGGCTAGCACCTCCAGGGCCACCTTCTCATCCAGGCTCCACCTGAGAAACCTGAGAGGGAGGAATGTAACAATGACCGGGCTGTGATGAGAAACTGGAAGACGAAAAAAAAATTAGCCCCCCTGGAACTGGAACCAGTCAGATGGAAACACAAACCTGGGCTTTGTACTAAGGGGGTGAAAAGTAAAAAAAAAGGACCTTATCAGTGACAGGATGGAGAGGACGCCAAGTGCACACATTCCTGGCTCTCAACAAGTCACAAAAGACACAGTGTGCGGGAAACCGGGGACTGAAGAGAAGGAACCGGACTTCAAGGAATACGGCAGAACCTAGTAGGCTATCTGCCAGTCAGGGGTACAGGGGTCATCTGTAGTGAAGGGCGGCCAAAAATCGACAAGGATCCAGCCAAGCCTGACAACTGTGGAGATATGTGCCCATCCTCACACCCACCGGGAGGTGAACATCACTATTAGAAATATACACTAAAGGGTCCAGTAGGGTCTTCGGCCTCCTTTGACCTTCAGAACATCAGCAATTCATGGCGGCGTCGATCCCACAAGGTAATGGTTCTGCAGGAATATCGGCCCTTGTGGACGGGATTGCTTCCTGCAGGTGTTCCACATTAGATGGAGGTCCTGACAGGTTCTGAACAGTTTGTTCTACCACGTCCGTGAAATGTAGTAAGAGAAGACGGAGTTAGATCCGGGCACTGTGAAGGCCAGGGAAGCATGGAAGACTTATCTATGACTATATGACTTTAGAAGTCTTCTCAAGGGCAAACAGCTGCCATGGAGGGATGAACTTGGTCTGCCACAACGCTTAGATAAGTCCTATTGTCCAAAATGTCCATCCACAGGTATCAGAGGAACCAGGGTGTGCCAAGAACACATTCCCTTCACCATAAGACCTCCTCCACCAGCCTGCACTGTTTATACCTGACAGGAAGGGGTCATAAGTTCAAGCTGATTGTACCAAATTCTGACACAGATCTGGATCCATCTGACCAGGTCATGTTTCTCCACAGAGATGTGGATCCATCTGACCAGGCCATGTTTCTCTATAAAGATCTGGATCCATCTGACCAGGCCATGTTTCTCTATAAAGATCTGGATCCATCTGACCAGGCCATGTTTCTCTATAAAGATCTGGATCCATCTGACCAGGCCATGTTTCTCTATAAAGATCTGGATCCATCTGACCAGGCCATGTTTCTCTATAAAGATCTGGATCCATCTGACCAGGACATGTTTCTATATAGAGATCTGGATCCATCTGACCAGGTCATGTTTCTTCACATAGATCTGGATCCATCTGACCAGGTCATGTTTCTCCACAGAGATGTGGATCCATCTGACCAGGCCATGTTTCTCTATAGAGATCTGGATCCATCTGACCAGGCCATGTTTCTATATAGAGATCTAGATCCATCTGACCAGGCCATGTTTCTCTATAGAGATCTGGATCCATCTGACAAGGCCATGTTTCTATATGGAGATCTGGATCCATCTGACCAGGTCATGTTTCTCCACAGAGATTTGGATCCATCTGACTAGGCCATGTTTCTAGATAGAGATCTGGATCCATCTGACCAGGTCATGTTTCTCTACAGAGATCTGGATCCATCTGACCAGGCAATGTTTCTCTATAGAGATCTGGATCCATCTGACCAGGACATGTTTCTCTATAGAGATCTGGACCCATCTGACCAGGCCATGTTTCTCTATAGAGATCTGGATCCATCTGACCAGGCCATGTTTCTCTAAAGAGATCTGGATCCATCTGACCAGGACATGTTTCTCTATAGAGATCTGGATCCATCTGACCAGGACATGTTTCTCTATAGAGATCTGGATCCATCTGACCAGGACATGTTTCTTTATAGAGATCTGGATCCATCTGACCAGGCCATGTTTCTCTATAGAAATCTGGATCCATCTGACCAGGTCATGTTTCTCTATAGAAATCTGGATCCATCTGACCAGGCCATGTTTCTCTATAGAAATCTGGATCCATCTGACCAGGTCATGTTTCTCTATAGAGATCTGGATCCATCTGACCAGGACATGTTTCTCTATAGAGATCTGGACCCATCTGACCAGGTCATGTTTCTCTATAGAGATCTGGATCCATCTGACCAGGCCATGTTTCTCTAAAGAGATCTGGATCCATCTGACCAGGTCATGTTTCTCTATAGAGATCTGGATCCATCTGACCAGGACATGTTTCTCTATAGAAATCTGGATCCATCTGACCAGGACATGTTTCTCTATAGAGATCTGGATCCATCTGACCAGGCCATGTTTCTCTATAGAGATCTGGATCCATCTGACCAGGCCATGTTTCTTTATAGAGATCTGGATCCATCTGACCAGGCCATGTTTCTATATAGAGATCTGGGTCCATATGACCAGGACATGTTTCTCCACAGAGATCTGGACCCATCTTACCAGACCATGTTTCTTTATAGAGACCTGGATCCATCTGACCAGGCCATGTTCCCCCATGTTCAGTGATACAATTTTTGCCTCTTGTAGTCTCACCTTCTGTCTCCCTTATCCCTGTCCTGGATTCCCAGGCATGCGAGCGCCACTTTCTGTATACACACACAGGCACATACAGCTAGAAGTTGTAGTACTGCACCCGGTCTCTTTGACGCTCCCATAGAAATGAATGCAAGTGCTCCTCAGTCCCGTTCCGCAGATTGCGGGGGGCCCCAGCTGTCAGACCCCCAGCGATCAGCTACTTATCCCCCTATAGGGGATAAGTACATTTTGGCTGGAGTTCTCCTTTAAAGAGGTACTCCGCTGCTCAGCGTTTGGAAGAAACACCCCAGGTCCTCGTGATGTCATAGCCCCCTCATGACATCACGCCCCACCCCCTCAATGCAAGTCTATGGGAGGGGGCGTGGCGGCTGCCACGCCCCCTCCCATAGACTTGCATTGAGGGGGCGGGGCATGACGTCATGAGGGGGCGAGGCCATGGCATCACGAGCTCCCGTCGCCGGCTCCAGCGTTCGGAACAGTTTTTTCCAAACGCTGAGCAGCGGAGTGCCCCTTTAAGTGCCCATTCTGGAGGAGGCTGCTGTAAGTGAAGTCTCGGTGGAATTTCAGTAGTGTGAACGAGGCTTTATGGTCACCAGAATATTAGAAAAACTCAAAATAGATGGTCCCATAGGGTTTCAATGATGGAGTAATTGAGGCTGTATTCACATCACGATTTTGCTACACAGTTCCCGTATACTGTTTTGTATAGGAAAACCGTATACATAGATCTCCCACACAAAACGTATGCTACAAGATGCATCCGGTTGCGTAAGTTTTGCGTACGCGGTCGGACCCTCCGCAATCTAAAACTTATCCCGTAGGATAAGGGGGGGGGGGGATACGTTTTTCACCATGAGACTTCTCCTTTAACCCTCCAGCCTATACTTTCTATGGGACAATTTATATGGAGTTTTTCTAATGCTTTGGTGCCACCTAGTGACTCTAATAGTTATTACCGGTAGAATGACTCTATATTGCAGAGTTCTGATGAAGATTTTTTAATGAAACGCATTTGTTTTATATGTGTGTGTATTTTAGGTTTGATACTTAATAGATTTTTTTCAAACAATTTGTATAGTTTTACGCACATGGGTCTTTTAAAGGGGTACTCCATTGGAAAACAAATTTTATTTTTCTGGTGGAAAACCTTTTTTTTTTTTTTTAATCAACGTTTGCCAGAAAGTTAAACAGATTTGTAAATGACTTCTATTAAAAAATCTTAATCCTTCCAGTACTTATCAGCTGCTGTATGATCCACAGGAACTTCTTTTCTTCTTGAATTACTTTCCAATCTGACCACAGTGCTCTCTGCTGACACCTCTGTCCGTGTCAGGAACTGTCCAGAGTAGGAGCAAATCTCCATAGCAAACCTATCCTGCTCTGGACATTTCCTGACATGGACAGAGGTGTCAGCAGAGAGCACTGTGGTCAGACTGAAAAGAAATTAAAAAAGAAAAGAGCTTCCTGTGGAGCATACAGCAGCTGATAAGTACTGGAAGGATTAAGATTTTTTAATAGAAGTAATTTACAAATCTGTTTAACTCTCTGGCACCAGTTGATTTACATTTTTTTTCATTGTTTTTTTTTCCAGTGGAGTACCCCTTTAAGGTTAGACGGTGTGCCCATAGTCTCATCCACCCCAAAACATATCCAATTGCTGTATGATGTAGATGAGAAGGGAGGCACATCTCTCCACATACACAGCAAAGCATTGATGTCACCAGGATACATACTGGAGTATACACTCACCGGCCACTTTATTAGGTACACCTGTTCGCTTGCATAAAATCAGCCAATCACGTGGCAGCAGCTCCATGGTTGTTACTAGAGATGGAAATGCCTTGTCATCTCTAGTTACAACCAAGGTCTGCAGAATACCATCTCTGACAGCACAACACGTTCAACCTTGGAGCAGATGGGCTACAGCAGCAGAAGACCACACCGGGGGCCACTCCTGTCAGATGAGAACAGGAAACTGAGGCCACAATTCACACAGGAACCAAAACTGGACAATGGAAGAACGTTGTCGTCACGCCCACTCCCATAGACTTGCATTGAGGGGGCGTGGCAGTGACATCATGCGGGGCGGGGCCGACTCCCGCATGCAAAAACAGTGTTTGAAACATTTAGTTCCGAACGCTGGCCAGTAGAGTACCTCTTTAACCCCTTAAAGGGATACTCCAGTGGAAAACTTTTTTGTTAAAATGAACTGGTGCCAGAAAGTTAAACAGATTTGTAAATGACTTCTATTAAAAAATCTTTATCCTTCCAGTACTTATCAACTGCTGTATGCTACAGAGGAAATTCTTTGCTTTTTGAATTTCTTTTTTGTCTTGTCCACAGTGCTCTCTGCTGACACCTCTGTCCGTGTGGACAGTTCCTGATACGGGCATCAGGTGTCAGCAGAGAGCACTGTGGTCAGACAGAAAATAAATTCAACAAGAAAAGAATTTCCTCTGTAGCATACAGCTGCTAATAAGTACTGGAAGGATAAAGATTTTTTAATAGAAGTCATTTACAAATCTGTTTAACTTTCTGGCACCAGTTGATTAAAAAAAAAATGTTTTCCACCGGAGTACTCCTTTAACCCCTTAAGGACGCAGGACGTAAATGTACGTCCTGGTGAGGTGGTACTTAACGCACCAGGACGTACATTTACGTCCTAAGCATAACCGCGGGCATCGGAGCGATGCCCGTGTCATGCGCGGCTGATCCCGGCTGCTGATCGCAGCCAGGGACCCGCCGGCAATGGCCGACGCCCGCGATCTCGCGGGCGTCCGCCATTAACCCCTCAGGTGCCGGGATCAATACAGATCCCGGCATCTGCGGCAGTTCGCGATTTAAATGAACGATCGGATCGCCCGCAGCGCTGCTGCGGGGATCCGATCATTCATAACGCCGCACGGAGGTCCCCTCACCTTCCTCCGTGGGGCTCCCGGCGTCTCCTGCTCTGGTCTGTGATCGAGCAGACCAGAGCAGGAGATGACCGATAATACTGATCTGTTCTATGTCCTATACATAGAATAGATCAGTATTAGCAATCATGGTATTGCTATGAATAGTCCCCTATGGGGACTATTCAAGTGTAAAAAAAAATCCTCTCCCCCAATAAAAAAGTAAAACGTCCGTTTTTTCCTATTTTACCCCCAAAAAGCGTAAAAAACATTTTTTATAGACATATTTGGTATCGCCGCGTGCGTAAATGTCCGAACTATTAAAATAAAATGTTAATGATCCCGTACAGTGAACGGCGTGAACGAAAATACATTTTAATACATTTTATTTAAAAAAAATTATAAAAAATGTATTAAAAGTTTTTTATATGCAAATGTGGTATCAAAAAAAAGTACAGATCATGGCGCAAAAAATGAGCCCCCATACCGCCACTTATACGGAAAAATAAAAAAGTTAGAGGTCATCAAAATAAAGGGATTATAAACGTACTAATTTGGTTAAAAAGTTTGTGATTTTTTTAAGCGCAACAATAATATAAAAGTATGTAATAATGGGTATCATTTTAATCGTATTGACCCTCAGAATAAAGAACACATGTCATTTTTACCATAAATTGTACGGCGTGAAAACAAAACCTTCCAAAATTAGCAAAATTGCGTTTTTCGTTTTAATTTCCCCACAAAAATAGTGTTTTTTGGTTGCGCCATACATTTTATGATATAATGAGTTATGTCATTACAAAGGACAACTGGTCGCGCAAAAAACAAGCCCTCATACTAGTCTGTGGATGAAAATATTAAAGAGTTATGATTTTTAGAAGGCGAGGAGGAAAAAATGAAAACGTAAAAATTAAATTGTCTGAGTCCTTAAGGCCAAAATGGGCTGAGTCCTTAAGGGGTTAAGGACGCTGCCTGTTTTTACCTTAATGATACGGCCCAATTTTTCAAATCTGACCTCTGAGATGCTTTTACTTAGCGACGAGATTCTGAGATTGTACTTTATATTAGTGGTAAATCTTTGTTGATTCATGCAGCATATTTTGTGAAAAACTTGAAAATATTGTGAAAAATTTGAAACATTTCTGAAATTTTTTTTTTAAATGATTTTTTATGGCATTCACTGTATGGTAAAAATTGTTATTTGTATTCTGTGGGTTAATATGATTATGGCGATACCCAATTTATATCACTTTTTAATGTTCTTTTTCCTTTTCTCAACAAAATCCTTTCCCCCCTTTTTCGTGTTGCCATGTTCTGACAGCCATAACTTTTTTTTTTGCCCAACGCCATTGTGTGAGGGCTAATTTTTTGCGTGATGAGCTGTACTTTTTATTGGCACCACTTTAGTGATACAGGTTATCTTTTGATCTTTTTTTATTCCATTTTTTTGACCAAAATTTGTGATTTTTGCAAATTTTTGTTGTTTTTCTTTACAGTGTTTTTTTTTTTTTTTTGGGGGGGGGGGGTAATATAGGGTTTTATGTGCATTTTTTTTTACACTTTATTAAAAAACCTATAATTTTGATATTTTTTGCTTTATAACTAATATACTATGTTGTACAGTGATCCCTCAACTTACAACGGCCTCAATCTCTGGTCCGGCACCGCGGCGTTCTGAACACTCGGCTTTGGCTTCCATGTTTGTGACGCCGCGTCCCCTCCATTCATGTCTATGGGGCAGAAATACACAACATGGGCGCCAGCCCAGAGATCACGGGGGTCCGGCCGCTCTGGATAGGGGATAAGATGTGTAGGGGTGGAGTACCCCTTTAATCATAGCATATAAGTGAATATGCACAAGTTCTTATTTATGTTTTAATAAATACTTTGCTGAGTTTCTCTTCCAGACATTTTGTGATCACAAATACAGAGAGCGGCCTGTGATGTCCTCCAGCTCTTACTTCTCCTCCCTTTAGTCCTCAACATGCAGTCCTATGTAAAGAACAACCCCCCTGCCTTTAGCCTCCTCCAAACATACAGCAGTCCCATGTAACATCCCTCCCCTCCATACAGCAGCCCCATGTAACATCTCTCCCCTCCATACTGCAGCCCCATGTAACATCCCTCCCCTCCATACAGCAGCCCCATGTAACATCCCTCCCCTCCATACAGCAGCCCCATGTAACATCCCTCCCCTCCATACAGCAGCCCCATGTAACATCCCTCCCCCCATACAGCAGCCCCGTGTAACATCCCTCCCCTCCATACAGCAGCCCCGTGTAACATCCCTCCCCCCCATACAGCAGTCCCGTGTAACATCCCTCCCCTCCATACAGCAGTCCCGTGTAACATCCCTCCCCTCCATACAGCAGCCCCGTGTAACATCCCTCCCCTCCATACAGCAGTCCCGTGTAACATCCCTCCCCTCCATACAGCAGCCCCGTGTAACATCCCTCCCCTCCATACAGCAGTCCCGTGTAACATCCCTCCCCTCCATACAGCAGCCCCGTGTAACATCCCTCCCCTCCATACAGCAGTCCCGTGTAACATCCCTCCCCTCCATACAGCAGCCCCGTGTAACATCCCTCCCCTCCATACAGCAGTCCCGTGTAACATCCCTCCCCTCCATACAGCAGTCCCGTGTAACATCCCTCCCCTCCATACAGCAGCCCCGTGTAACATCCCTCCCCTCCATACAGCAGCCCCGTGTAACATCCCTCCCCTCCATACAGCAGCCCCGTGTAACATCCCTCCCCTCCATACAGCAGCCCCGTGTAACATCCCTCCCCCCATACAGCAGCCCCGTGTAACATCCCTCCCCTCCATACAGCAGCCCCGTGTAACATCCCTCCCCTCCATACAGCAGCCCCGTGTAACATCCCTCCCCCCATACAGCAGCCCCGTGTAACATCCCTCCCCTCCATACAGCAGCCCCGTGTAACATCCCTCCCCTCCATACAGCAGCCCCGTGTAACATCCCTCCCCTCCATACAGCAGCCCCGTGTAACATCCCTCCCCTCCATACAGCAGCCCCGTGTAACATCCCTCCCCTCCATACAGCAGCCCCGTGTAACATCCCTCCCCTCCATACAGCAGCCCCGTGTAACATCCCTCCCCTCCATACAGCAGTCCCGTGTAACATCCCTCCCCTCCATACAGCAGCCCCGTGTAACATCCCTCCCCTCCATACAGCAGCCCCGTGTAACATCCCTCCCCTCCATACAGCAGCCCCGTGTAACATCCCTCCCCTCCATACAGCAGCCCCATGTAACACCCCTCCCCTCCATACAGCAGCCCCATGTAACACCTCTCCCCTCCATACAGCAGCCCCATGTAACATCCCTCCCCTCCATACAGCAGCCCAATGTAACATCCCTCCCCTCCATACAGCAGCCCCATGTAACACCTCTCCCCTCCATACAGCAGCCCCATGTAACACCTCTCCCCTCCATACAGCAGCCCCATGTAACACCTCTCCCCTCCATACAGCAGTCCCATGTAACATCCCTCCCCTCCATACAGCAGCCCCATGTAACATCCCTCCCCTCCATACAGCAGCCCCATGTAACACCCCTCCCCTCCATACAGCAGCCCCATGTAACACCCCTCCCCTCCATACAGCAGCCCCATGTAACATCCCTCCCCTCCATACAGCAGCCCAATGTAACATCCCTCCCCTCCATACAGCAGCCCCATGTAACATCCCTCCCCTCCATACAGCAGTCCCATGTAACATCTCTCCCCCCATACAGCAGCCCCATGTAACATCCCTCCCCTCCATACAGCAGTCCCATGTAACATCCCTCCCCTCCATACAGCAGTCCCATGTAACATCCCTCCCCTCCATACAGCAGCCCCATGTAACATCCCTCCCCTCCATACAGCAGCCCCATGTAACATCCCTCCCCCCCATACAGCAGCCCCATGTAACATCCCTCCCCCCCATACAGCAGCCCCATGTAACACCTCTCCCCTCCATACAGCAGCCCCATGTAACATCCCTCCCCTCCATACAGCAGCCCCATGTAACATCCCTCCCCTCCATACAGCAGCCCCATGTAACATCCCTCCCCTCCATACAGCAGCCCCATGTAACATCCCTCCCCCCATACAGCAGCCCCGTGTAACATCCCTCCCCTCCATACAGCAGCCCCATGTAACATCCCTCCCCCCATACAGCAGTCCCATGTAACATCCATCCTCTCTGTAATGAACCCGCTTGTACTCCAGTTTCCCGCCTCCTAAGCTGCCGAGTCACATGACACGATAAGGTCACGTGATATGGTGACGTCAGCCGGACCTTACACAGTAAACAGTCTGTACCCACGTGGATGGGAGATGATGGCCGGGAGAGTGACCCGGAGCGGGCGGAGGATCCTGGGCGGGGAGGCTGCAGGTGAGAGGAGATTACAGGGACCCAGCGGCTGTCCGGGCATTCTGGGAGTTGTAGTTTTGCAGCAGCTGGAGGCACACTGGTTGGGAAACACTGCAGTATACTGTACCCATTGCGCATGATCATTAATATGACTCATTATTTAGGTCCATTATTTTTTCAGCATGCCACAAAGCAAGATCTTCAAACATTGCACTAGACCATTGTTCTCCAACCTGTGGACCTCCAGATGTTCCAAAACTACAACTCCCAGCATGCCCGGACAGCCAACGGCTGTCCGGGCATGCTGGGAGTTGTAGTTTTGCAACATCTGGAGGTCCGCAGGTTGGAGACCACTGCACTAGACAGATGTTTCATGTCTCCACCATAGACAGTATATATGTATAGAAGGAATAATGGTCAGCCGGGCCCATACCTCACCCTGTGACTTCTCCTCAGGTTCAGCCGTGAAGACCCCTTCCTCCGGAGCAGCGCGCGGTAAGAGGCGGCTACAGGTGCAGTATGAGGAGGACGAGAAGAGGCCGAGGTGGGAGCCCAAGACCTGGAGGAAACAGCTGGAGAACATCCGGCAGATGAGGAGCGCGCGGGACGCCCCTGTGGACATGATGGGGGCAGAAAAGTGCTTTGACCAGAAGGCCGAGCCACAGGTATCCTGATACATAGCACCAACACTGCAGCTCTGCAGAAGGTATCCTGATACATAGCACCAACACTGCAACTCTACAGAAGGTATCCTGATACATAGCACCAACACTGCAGCTCTGCAGAAGGTATCCTGATACATAGCACCAACACTGCAGCGCTGCAGAAGGTATTCTGATACATAGCACCAACACTGCAGCTCTGCAGAAGGTATCCTGATACATAGCACCAACACTGCAGCTCTGCAGAAGGTATCCTGATACATAGCACCAACACTGCAACTCTACAGAAGGTATCCTGATACATAGCACCAACACTGCAGCTCTGCAGAAGGTATCCTGATACATAGCACCAACACTGCAGCACTGCAGAAGGTATCCTGATACATAGCACCAACACTGCAGCTCTGCAGAAGGTATCCTGATACATAGCACCAACACTGCAGCAGTGCGAAAGGTATCCTGATACATAGCACCAACACTGCAGCTCTGCAGAAGGTATCCTGATACATAGCACCAACACTGCAGCAGTGCGAAAGGTATCCTGATACATAGCACCAACACTTCAGCTCTGCAGAAGGTATCCTGATACATAGCACCAACACTGCAGCTCTGCAAAAGGTGTCCTGATACATAGCACCAACACTGCAACTCTACAGAAGGTATCCTGATACATAGCACCAACACTGCAGCTCTGCAGAAGGTATCCTGATACATAGCACCAACACTGCAGCTCTGCAGAAGGTGTCCTGATACATAGCACCAACACTGCAACTCTACAGAAGGTATCCTGATACATAGCACCAACACTGCAGCTCTGCAGAAGGTATCCTGATACATAGCACCAACACTGCAGCTCTGCAGAAGGTATCCTGATACATAGCACCAACACTGCAGCTCTGCAGAAGGTATCCTGATACATAGCACCAACACTGCAACTCTACAGAAGGTATCCTGATACATAGCACCAACACTGCAGCTCTGCAGAAGGTATCCTGATACATAGCACCAACACTGCAGCGCTGCAGAAGGTATCCTGATACATAGCACCAACACTGCAGCGCTGCAGAAGGTATCCTGATACATAGCACCAACACTGCAGCACTGCAGAAGGTATCCTGATACATAGCACCAACACTGCAGCTCTGCAGAAGGTATCCTGATACATAGCACCAACACTGCAGCACTGCAGAAGGTGTCCTGATACATAGCACCAACACTGCAGCACTGCAGAAGGTATCCTGATACATAGCACCAACACTGCAGCACTGCAGAAGGTGTCCTGATACATAGCACCAACACTGCAGCAGTGCAGAAGGTGTCCTGATACATAGCACCAACACTGCAGCTCTGCAGAAGGTGTCCTGATACATAGCACCAACACTGCAGCACTGCAGAAGGTGTCCTGATACATAGCACCAACACTGCAGCTCTGCAGAAGGTGTCCTGATACATAGCTCCAGAACTGCAGCTCTGCAGAAGGTGTCCTGATACATAGCACCAACACTGCAGCAGTGCAGAAGGTGTCCTGATACATAGCACCAACACTGCAGCAGTGCAGAAGGTGTCCTGATACATAGCACCAACACTGCAACTCTACAGAAGGTATCCTGATACATAGCACCAACACTGCAGCTCTGCAGAAGGTATTCTGATACATAGCACCAACACTGCAGCGCTGCAGAAGGTATTCTGATACATAGCACCAACACTGCAGCTCTGCAGAAGGTATCCTGATACATAGCACCAACACTGCAGCTCTGCAGAAGGTATCCTGATACATAGCACCAACACTGCAGCTCTGCAGAAGGTATCCTGATACATAGCACCAACACTGCAGCACTGCAGAAGGTGTCCTGATACATAGCACCAACACTGCAGCTCTGCAGAAGGTATCCTGATACATAGCACCAACACTGCAGCGCTGCAGAAGGTATCCTGATACATAGCACCAACACTGCAGCGCTGCAGAAGGTATCCTGATACATAGCACCAACACTGCAGCACTGCAGAAGGTGTCCTGATACATAGCACCAACACTGCAGCTCTGCAGAAGGTGTCCTGATACATAGCACCAACACTGCAGCTCTGCAGAAGGTATCCTGATACATAGCACCAACACTGCAGCACTGCAGAAGGTGTCCTGATACAT
Organism: Hyla sarda; assembly: GCF_029499605.1. Taxonomy (NCBI): domain Eukaryota; kingdom Metazoa; phylum Chordata; class Amphibia; order Anura; family Hylidae; genus Hyla; species Hyla sarda. Next base: position 210,953,804 of record NC_079196.1, read on the forward strand.
AGCACCAACACTGCAGCACTGCAGAAGGTATCCTGATACATAGCACCAACACTGCAGCAGTGCAGAAGGTGTCCTGATACATAGCACCAACACTGCAGCAGTGCAGAAGGTGTCCTGATACATAGCACCAACACTGCAGCTCTGCAGAAGGTGTCCTGATACATAGCACCAACACTGCAGCACTGCAGAAGGTGTCCTGATACATAGCACCAACACTGCAGCTCTGCAGAAGGTGTCCTGATACATAGCTCCAGAACTGCAGCTCTGCAGAAGATGTCCTGATACATAGCACCAACACTGCAGCTCTGCAGAAGGTATCCTGATACATAGCACCAACACTGCAGCTCTGCATAAGGTGTCCTGATACATAGCACCAACACTACAGCTCTGCAGAAGGTGTCCTGATACATAGCACCAACACTGCAGCTCTGCAGAAGGTGTCCTGATACATAGCACCAACACTACAGCTCTGCAGAAGGTGTCCTGATATATAGCACCAACACTACAGCTCTGCAGAAGGTGTCCTGATACATAGCACCAACACTGCAGCGCTGCAGAAGGTGTCCTGATACATAGCACCAACACTGCAGCAGTGCAGAAGGTGTCCTGATACATAGCACCAACACTGCAGCTCTGCAGAAGGTGTCCTGATACATAGCACCAACACTACAGCTCTGCAGAAGGTGCCCTGATACATAGCTCCAGAACTGCAGCTCTGCAGAAGGTGTCCTGATACATAGCACCAACACTGCAGCAGTGCAGAAGGTGTCCTGATACATAGCACCAACACTGCAGCTCTGCAGAAGGTGTCCTGATACATAGCACCAACACTGCAGCTCTGCAGAAGGTGTCCTAATACATAGCACCAACACTGCAGCTCTGCAGAAGGTGTCCTGATACATAGCACCAACACTGCAGCTCTGCATAAGGTGTCCTGATACATAGCACCAACACTGCAGCTCTGCAGAAGGTGTCCTGATACATAGCACCAACACTACAGCTCTGCAGAAGGTGTCCTGATATATAGCACCAACACTACAGCTCTGCAGAAGGTGTCCTGATACATAGCACCAACACTGCAGCTCTGCAGAAGGTGTCCTGATACACAGCACCAACACTGCAGCAGTGCAGAAGGTGTCCTGATACATAGCTCCAGAACTGCAGCGCTGCAGAAGGTGTCCTGATACATAGCACCAACACTGCAGCAGTGCAGAAGGTGTCCTGATACATAGCACCAACACTGCAGCTCTGCAGAAGGTGTCCTGATACATAGCACCAACACTGCAGCTCTGCAGAAGGTGTCCTGATACATAGCACCAACACTGCAGCTCTGCAGAAGGTATCCTGATACATAGCACCAACACTGCAGCTCTGCAGAAGGTATCCTGATACATAGCACCAACACTGCAGCTCTGCAGAAGGTGCCCTGATACATAGCTCCAGAACTGCAGCGCTGCAGTGTAGATTTATCAGCACTGTTAAAGTAGTGTTTCCCAACCTGGGTGCCTCCAGCTGTTGTAAAAGTACAACATCCAGCACACCCCGACAGCCACAGGCACATCACGAGATGTGAGATATTAATAATGCATTAGAGACCATTTATTTATTTATTTACATTTTTTACTATAAATATAAATGTTGTAATGACAGTGGAAACTTAGGCCTAGGAAGCAGGGCGTATCTGTATGATGCGGGGTCACGAGCTGCAGGGTCACGAGGGTGGTCCCGGCGGCTATCAATTTCCGGGACCCATGTCTAATGCCGGACATCACCGATCGCAGTGATGCTGGGCATTAACCCCTTAGATGCGGATATCAAAGTTGATCACTGCATCAAAAATGGAAGGGAAAAAAAAAAAGCAGTCCCGGCAGGTCCTGTATAAAGAGCGATCAAAAAGTCCCATCAAAACAAAAATGGTACCGATAAAAACTACAGATCACAGCGCAAAACATGACCCTCATATAGGCCCGTATGCGGAAAAATAAAAAAGTCATAGGGGTCAGAATCGGAAAGCGTTATGATTTCTTAAAGGGGTACTCCGCCCCTAGACATCTTATCCCCTATCCAAAGGATAGGGGATGAGATGTCTGATCGCAGGGGACCCCCGCGATCTCTGCGGGACCCCAGACATCTGGTGCACTGGCGATGTGGGGCGGAGGCTCATGATGTCACGCCCCCTCCCATAGACTTGCATTGAGGGGACGTGGCCGTGACATCACGAGCGGGGTGCGGCTGTGACGTCACTAGCCTCCGGCGCTAAACCGTCGGATAGGGGATAAGATGTCTTAGGGCGGAGTACCCCTTTAAGGGGTTAAGCATAGTCCCATTTGTTTTCATATTTTTTTTTTATTGTGGTGCAAATCATGCCAGAATTCTGGTGTGTATAAATCGGCCCCAGTATAAATCGGCCCCAGTATAAATCGGCCCCAGTATAAATCAATCGGCCCCAGTATAAATCAATCGGCCCCAGTATAAATCGGCCCCAGTATAGTTTAGTTCAATTTTTGGTTGCGGTTTTATATATTTTTTTTTTCTCGTACTTTTTTTTTTTTTTTTTTTGCATTACAAATTATGATTCATAATGTAATTTAAGGATTTCTCTTTATATCGTATGATTTGCACTGTGAAAAGAAGCCAAAAAAGAAAAGTGCCCCCCCCCCCCCCCCCTTTTTTTTTTATTTTAGTATTTTTCTGACACCTTTTCAAAGTTTAAGCTGCTTTACCCTCAGTGACCACTAGATGGCAGGACATACCGATCGCTGCACAGGAAGTTTGTATCTATAGCAGTGTTTCCCAACCAGGGTGCCTCCAGCTATTGCAAAACTACAACTCTTGCTGGGAGGCAGGCTGCTTGGGAAACACAGAAAAGGTAACACGGGAATTATTATTTTTAAAGGAGTTCTTAACCCCTTAATGACGCCGGACGTAAATGTACGTCCTGGTGAGCTGGTACTTAACGCACCAGGACGTACATTTACGTCCTATACATAACCACCAGCATCGGAGCGACGATGCTCGGGTCATGCGCGCCAGGTTCAGCTGCCAGGACCTGCCGGTAATGGCGGACATCCGCCAAAATTTGCACAATTGCGGTTTTCTTTTTCTTTTCCCCACACAAATAGTATTTTTTGGTTGCGCCATACATTTTATGGTAAAGTGAGGTGATGGCATTACAACGGACAACTGGTCCCGCAAAAAACAAGCCCTCATACTAGTCTGCGGAGGAAAACATAAGAGTTATGATTTTTTGAAGGCGAGGAGGAAAAAAACAAAGTCCTTAAGGGGTTAAAGGGGTACTCCGGTGGAAAACTTTTAATATATATATATATATATTTTTTTTTTTTATCAACTGGTGGCAGAAAATTAAACAGATTTGTAAATTACTTCTATTAATAAAATCTTAATCCTTCCAGTACTTATTAGCTGCTGAATACTACAGAGGAAATTCTTTTCTTTTTGGAACACAGAGCTCTCTGCTGACATCACGACCACAGTGCTCTCTGCTGACATCTCTGTCCATTTTAGGAACTGTTCAGAGCAGCATATGTTTTCTATGGGGATTTTCTCCTACCCTGGACAGTTCTTAAAATGGACAGAGGTGTCAGCAGAGAGCACTGTACTCGTAATGTCAGCAGAGAGCTCTGTGTTCCAAAAATAAAATAATTTCCTCTGTAGTATTCAGCAGCTAATAAGTACAGGAAGGATTAAGATTTTTTAATAAAAGGAATTTCCAAATCTGTTTAACTTTCTGGCACCAGTTTATTTAAAAAAATTAAAAATAAATAAAAAGTTTTCCACCGGAGTACCCCTTTAAGTTTGTATCTATAGCAGTGTTTCCCAACCAGGGTGCCTCCAGCTGTTGCTAAACTACAACTCCCAGCATGCCCTGACAGCCATAGGGACTGCATTCCCCAAACACGTGAGGACTGCGTGTGATTTGTGTGTGTTTGAAGATTCCTCGCAGCAGATGTACGCTTTATGGGCTCCCTGCGGAATGCCGGTAAGGCCGTATAAAGTGGCACCCCGCTGCACCGCCCAGATGAACACCATGTGTGTGTTGTTTTCTAGGTGATGCGCTACCAGGTCCTGCTGTCCCTGATGCTGTCCAGCCAGACGAAGGACCAGGTGACCTCGGCGGCCATGACCAGGCTGCGTGAACACGGCCTAACGGTGCGCAGGATACTGGAGACGGACGAGGAGACGCTGGGGAAACTCATCTATCCTGTGGGATTCTGGAAGGTAATGCCAGTCTTAAAGGGGTACTCTGCTGCTCAGTGTTTGGAACAAACTATTCCGAACGCTGGAGCCAGCGACGGGAACTTGTGACGTCATAGACCCACCCCCTCATGATGTCACGCCCCGCCTCCTCAATGCAAGTCTATGGGAGGGGGCGTGACGACTGTCACGCCCCCTCCCATAGACTTGCATTGAGGGGGCTGGGCTATGACGTCACGAGCTCCCGGCGAGCTCCCTGTGGTCGAAAAAAAAGAATTTCCTCTGTAGTATACAGTCCCTAAAAAGTACTGGAAGGATTGAGATTTTTTTAATAGACGTGATTTACAAATCTGTTTTATTTTTAAATCAACTGGTGCCAGAAAGTTTAAATTTTTAAAGGGAGTACTCCTTTAAGATGGTGGCCAGAGGGCTCCTGAATACCTCAGTCGTGGCGATTGCCATTCTTCTAACGCGGCCTCAGGCAGCCTATACTAGCAGAGCACCGATTTTTACTGTTTAGCGCTATGCCCATTGCATTGCATTGAACAGTATAAGGCAGTGTTTCCCAACCAGGGTTTCTCCAGCTGTTGCAAAACTACAACTCCCAGCATGCCCGGACAGCCAAAGTCTGGGAGTTGTAGTTTTGCAACAGCTGGAGCCACACTGGTTGGGAAACACTGGTATAAGCAATATCAAAGATTGCTTATAATAGTCCAATATGGAGGCTTAAAAAGTGTGAATAAATAACAATGATAATAAAAATAATGATAAAAAAAATAAAGTTTAAAGTAAAAGTTAAAAGAAAAGTCCCTCCCCTAATTTAAAATCAATAGAACCCCCATTTTTCCATCGTAGATCAGGAAGCAGGATTAATAAAAAGTGATCAAAAAGTTCTAGTTAAACAAACATGGCATAAAAATAGGTCCCCTCACAGTTTTCGTTGATGGAAAGATAAAAAAAAAAAAAAAAGGGTCAGAATGGGGTGCTTTTAAGCATATTATTATTATTATATATATTTTTTTTTAAATAAGAGTTTTTAAGTTTTTTAAAAGCAGTAAAATAACACAAAACCTATACAAAATATAATATAATGTTGTAACCGTACGGGCCTATAGAATAGAGATAATGTCAGTTTTACTGTAAACAAAACTCCCTAAAAGTAGCAAAATGTCCTTTTTTTTTTTTTTATCACCACATCTAATACATAATATTTTTTTTACCTCCTGTGCAGTGGTCTTCAATCTGCGGACCTCCAGATGTTGCAAAACTACAACTCCCAGCATGCCCGGACAGCCAACGGCTGTCCGGGCAGGCTGGGAATTGTTGTTTTGCAACATCTGGAGGTCCGCAGGTTGAAGACCACTATTGGGTTCAAAATCTTTATTTTTTTAGATTTTGCACCTATAAATTGGGTGCGTCTTATAGGGCGAAAAATACGGTACATGGTAGAGTAAAGGCTATTAGGGAAAAAAAATGTAAATTCAAAAATAAAAATGGGCTGTCATTAAAGGGTTAAAGAGGTCATTTTGGTTGGACCCCCCCCCCAATCCAGTCTCCCGCTCTGGAGGACTCATGGCTTGTATAACTGGAATGGGTGCAGTGTAGTACCCCTTTTAAAGGGGTACTCCGGTGGAAACCTTTTTTTTTTTTTTAATCAACTGGTGCCAGAAAGTTAATCCTTCCAGTACTTATCAGCTGCTGTATGCTGCAGAGGAAGTTCTTTTCTTTTTGAATTTCCTTTCTGTCACAAGCACAATGCTCTCTGCTGACACCTCTGTCCATGTCAGGAACTGTCCAAAATAGGAGAAAATCCCCATAGCAAACCTCTCCTGCTCTGGACAGTTTCCTGACACGGACAGAGGTGTCAGCAGAGAGCACTGTGGTCGTGACAGAAAAGAAATCCCAAAAGAAAAGAATTTCCTTTGTAGCATACAGCCGCTAAGAAGTACTGGAAGGATTAAGAATTTTTAATAGAAGTAATTTACAAATCTGTTTAAAGGGGTACTCCGGTGAAATTATTATTTATTTATTTATTTTTTTAAATCAACTGGTGGCAGAAAGTTAAACAGATTTGTAAATTACTTCTTTAAAAAAAATAAAAAAAATCTTCCAGTACTTATCAGCTGCTGTATGCTGCAGAGGAAGTTCTTTTCTCTTTGAATTTCCTTTCAGTCTGACCACAGTGCTCTCTGCTGACACCTCTGTCCATGTCAGGAACTTTCCAGAGCAGGAGAAAATCCCCATAGCAAACCTATGCTGCTCTGGACAGTTCCTGACATGGACAGAGGTGTCAGCAGAGAGCACTGTGGTCAGACTGAAAGGAAATTTAAAAAGAAAAGAACTTCCTCTGGAGCATACAGCATCTGATAAGTACTGGAAGGATTAAGATTTTTAAATAGAACATTAGAAGTAATTTACCATTCTGTTTAACACCAGTTGATTAAAAAAAAAAAAAAATTTGGTTTTTCACCGGAGTACCCCTTTAACCTCTTCAGGACATAGGGCGTATGGATACGCCCTGAATCCCGAGTCCTTAAGGACCGAGGGCGTATCCATACGCCCGTGGGAATTCCGGCCCCCACCGCTAGCCGGTTGGGGACCGGAGCCGGATGCCTGCTGAAATCGTTCAGCAGGCATCCCGGCATATCGCCCAGGGGGGTCATTATGCCCCCCCATGTCGGCGATCGCCGCAGATCGCTGGACAATTCAGTCCAGCGATCTGCGGCGATTCCGGGTCAATCGGGTCTCCGGTGACCCGGAATTACTGGCTGTTCGGGGCCGTCTCTGACGGCCCCGAACAGCCAGAGCCTGCAGGGGTGAGGTGGCACTGGTGCCACCTCACGATCGCCCTGATTCGTCGGACGGATTACCGGCCGACCAATCAGGGCGCCTGCTGCGGGTGTCACTCCCGCACCCGCTCCGCCCCTCTTCCGGAGGACGTGAGCGGGTGCGGGAAGACGACCCCCGGTGCTGGGGACCCCGATCCCCGGCGACCCTGTTGGGATCGGGGCCCCAGGAGCAGCTGCGGCGGCGGGACTGACCTGCAGCGTCTGGATCGTTGGAGGTGAGTGACAGCCTCCTGCTGTTGCTTAGCAACAGCTCCCAGCATGCAAAAAGGGCATGCTGGGAGCTGTAGTTATGCAACAGCAGGAGGCAGACCACCACAACTCCCAGCATTCCCTTATGGGCATGCTGGGACTTATGGTTTTGCAACAGCTGGAGGCACATTCTTTCTATGGAAAAGTGTACCTTCAGCTGTTGTATAACTACAACTCCCAGCTTGCACAAACAGCTAAAGTGCATGCTGGGAGTTGTAGTGGTGCATCTGCTGGTTGCATAACTACAACTCCCAGCATGCCCGTTGGCTGTCGGTGACTGCTGAGAGTTGTAGTTTTGCAACAGCTGAAGGCACACTGGTTGTGAAACTCAGAGGTTTTTTTTACCTAACTCAGTGTTTCACGACCGGTGTGCCTCCAGCTGTTGCAAACTACAACTCTCAGCAGTCACCGTACACCATGCACCGTACATGCTGGGAGTTGTAGTTTTGCAACAGCTGGAGGCACACTGGTTGTGAAACACTGAGTTAGGTCACAAATTCAGTGATACATAACCAGTGTGCCTACAGCTGTTGCAAAACTACAACTCTCAGCAGTCACCGACAGCCAACGGGCATGCTGGGAGTTGTAGTTATGCAACAGCTGGATGTCCCCCCCAATGTGAACGTACAGGGTACACTCACATGGGCGGAGGATTACAGTAAGTATCTGGCTGCAAATTTGAGCTGCCGCAAACTTTCTGCTGCAGCTCAAATTGCCAGCGAGAAACTACTGTGAACCCCCGCCCGTGCGACTGTACCCTAAAAACACTACACTAACACAAAAAATAAAAAGTAAAAAACACTACGTATACACATACCCCTACACAGCCCCCCTCCCCTCCCCAATAAAAATGAAAAACGTCTGGTACGCCACTGTTTCCAGAACGGAGCCTCCAGCTGTTGCAAAACAACTCCCAGTATTGTCGGACTGCCGTTGACTGTCCAGGCATGCTGGGAGTTTTGCAACAGCTGGAGGCACCCTGTTTGGGAATCACTGGCATAGAATACCCCTATGTCCACCCCTATGCAAGTCCCTAATTTAGGCCTCAAATGCGCATGGCGCTCTCACTTTGGAGCCCTGTCGTATTTCAAGGCAACAGTTTAGGGTCACATATGGGGTATCGCCGTACTCGGGAGAAATTGTGTTACAAATTTTGGGGGGTATTTTCTGCTTTTACCCTTTTTAAAAATGTAAAATTTTTGGGAAAACAAGCATTTTAGGTAAAAAAAAAAAATTTTTTTTTACATATGCAAAAGTCGTGAAACACCTGTGGGGTATAAAGGTTCACTTAACCCCTTGTTACGTTCCCCGAGGGGTCTAGTTTCCAAAATGGTATGCCATGTGTTTTTTTTTTGCTGTCCTGGCACCATAGGGGCTTCCTAAATGCGGCATGCCCCCAGAGCAAAATTTGCGTTCAAAAAGCCAAATGTGACTCCTTCTCTTCTGAGACCTGTAGTGCGCCAGCAGAGCACTTTTCACCCCCATATGGGGTGTTTTCTGAATCGGGAGAAATTGGGCTTCAAATTTTTAGGGGTATTTTCTGCTATTACCCTTTTTAAAAATAAATTTTTTTTGGGAAAACAAGCATTTTAGGTAAAATTTTTTTTTTTTTTTTTACATTTGCAAAAGTCGTGAAACACCTGTGGGGTATTAAGGTTCACTTTATCCCATGTTACATTCCCTGAGGGGTCTAGTTTCCAAAATGGTATGCCATGTGTTTTTTTTTTTTTGCTGTTCTGGCACCATAAGGGCTTCCTAAAGGTAACATGCCCCCCAAAAACCATTTCAGAAAAACGTACTCTCCAAAATCCCCTTGTCGCTCCTTCCCTTCTGAGCCCTCTACTGCGCCTGCCGAACACTTTACATAGACATATGAGGTATGTCCTTACTCGAGAGAAATTGGGCTACAAATACAAGTAAAAATTTTGTCCTTTTACCCCTTGTAAAAATTCAAAAATTGGGTCTACAAGAACATGTGAGTGTAAAAAATGAAGATTGTGAATTTTCTCCTTCACTTTGCTGCTATTCCTGTGAAACATCTAAAGGGTTAAAACGCTGACTGAATGTCATTTTGAATACTTTGGGGGGTGTAGTTTTTATAATGGGGTCATTTATGGGGTATTTCTAATATGAAGACCCTTCAAATCCACTTCAAACCTGAACTGGTCCCTGAAAAATACTGAGTTTGAAAATTTTGCGAAAAATCGGAAAATTGCTGCTGACCGTTGAAGCCCTCTGGTGTCTTCCAAAAGTAAAAACACGTCAATTTTATGATGCAAACATAAAGTAGACATATTGTATATGTGAACCAAAAAAAAATGTATTCGTAATATCCATTTTCCTTACAAGCAGAAAGCTTCAAAGTTAGAAAAATGCTAAATTTTCAAATTTTTCATCAAATTTACGGATTTTTCACCAAGAAAGGATGCAAGTATCGACAAAAATTTACCACTATGTTAAAGTAGAATATGTCACGAAAAAACAATCTCGGAATCAGATTGATAACTAAAAGCATTCCAGAGTTATTAATGTTTAAAGTGACAGTGGTCAGATGTGCAAAAAACGCTCCGGTCCTTAAGGCCAAAATGGGCTCCGTCCTGAAGGGGTTAAGTGTTGCGATGCGGTGACTCTAGTTTCTTGCCATAGAGTAAGGTTAAATACATCAAGAAGACAACGGAGATACTTCAGGAGCGCTATGGTGGAGACATCCCCGATAATGTAGCAGAGCTGGTGAAGCTTCCCGGGGTGGGACCCAAAATGGCTCATCTTATTATGGACATTGCCTGGAACAAGGTGTCTGGCATCGGTAAGGATGATACTGTAACCATATTGCTGACTCTTTCCTTTCCAGATACATTTTAACCATGCAATCCCTGCAGGTCATTCACACTTAAAGGGGTACTCTTTTTTTTTTTTTTTTAATCAACTGGTATGAAAAAGTTAAACAGATTTGTAAATCACTTCCATTAAAAAATCTTAATCCTTCCAGTACTTATTAGGGGCTGTATACTAAAGAGAAATCCAAAAAAGAAATGCATTTCTTCTGATGTCATGACCACAGTGCTCTCTGCTGACCTCTGCTGTCCATTTTAGGAACTGTCCAGAGCAGGAGAAAATCCCCATAGCAAACATATGCTGCTCTGGACAGTTCCTAAAATGGACAGCAGAGGTCAGCAGAGAGCATATGGTCATGACATCAGAAGAAATGCATTTCTTTTTTGGTTTTCTCTTTAGTATACAGCCCCTAAAAAGTACTGGAAGGATTAAGATTTTTTTAATGGAAGTCATTTACAAATCTGTTCAACTTTCTGGCACCAGTTGATTAAAAAAAAAAAAAAAAAAAAAAAGTTTTCCACGGGAGTACCCCTTTAACAGCAGTAGAGTGTTTCACAACCAGGGTGCCTCCAGCTGTTGCAAAACTACAAGTCCCAGCATGCCCGGACAGCCGAAGGCTGTCCGGGCATGCTGGGACTTGTAGTTTTGCAACAGCTGGAGGCACCCTGGTTGGGAAACACTTTTCTAGCCACTTAACTCTATAGAAGTGAATGAGGCTGAGCTGCAATACCATATACAAACTACAGACAGTGGTGGCGCTGTTGGTAGCTCCTGACAACCCCCTTCTGTCTCCCCAGGGGTGGACACTCACGTGCATCGTATTTCCAACAGACTGAAGTGGGTGAAGAAAGAAACAAAGACCCCTGAAGACACTCGTGTGGCCCTTGAGGATTGGCTACCAAGGTGAGGGTCCAAGCTGGTAATAAACAGGGGAAAATCCCCAGCCTCACAACCCAGGGGGCAGTATTGTGGTTCAACTGGCTGCAGAAAGTTAAACAGATTTGTAAATTACTTCTATTAAAATGTTTTAATCCTTTCAATAATTATCAGCTGCTGAAGTTGAGTTGTTGTTTTCTGTCTGGCAACAGTGCTCTCTGCTGACATCTCTGCTTGTCTCGGGAACTGCACAGAGTAGAAGAGGTTTGCTATGGGGATTTGCTTCTACTCTGGACAGTTCCCGAGACAGGTGTCATCAGAGAGCACTTAGACAGAAAAGAACAACTCAACTTCAGCAGCTCATAAGTACTGAAAGGATTAAGATTTTTTTTAATAGAAGTAATTTACAAATCTGTTTAACTTTCTGGAGCCAGTTCCTGTATATATAAAAAAAAGTTTTTTCCTGGATAACCCCTTTAAGGAGAGTCAGTATTGACGTTGGGCATTAAAAGGGGTACTCCGGTGGAAAATAAATGTGGTGGGAAAAAAACTGGTGCCAGAATGTTATACAGATGTGTAAATTACTTTGATAAAAAAATCTCAATCCTTCCAGTACTTATCAGCTGCTCTATGCTACACAGGAAGTTGTGTAGTTCTTTTCTGTCTGACCACAGTGCTCTCTGCTGACACTTCTGTCCGTGTCAGGAACTGTTCAGAGCAGGAGATGTTTTCTATGGGGATTTGCTCATTCTATGGATGATTCCTGACACGGACAGAGGTGTCAGCAGAGAGCACTGTTGTCAGACTGGAAAGAACTACACAACTTCCTCTGGAGAATACAGCAGCTGATAAGTACTGGAAGGATTAAGATTTTTATATAGAAGTAATTTACAAATCTGTTTAACTTTCCGGCACCAGAGGATTTGAGACCATGAGACCGACTTGACGTATTTAACCCCTTTGTGCCCATAGGGATCTGTGGAGCGAAATCAATTGGCTGCTGGTGGGGTTCGGGCAGCAAGTTTGCCTTCCCGTGTCCCCCCGGTGTTCGGACTGCCTGAACAGAGACATCTGTCCTGGAGCAAATAAAAAGTGATGGGGTCGAAAAAAAAGTCCAGCTAAGGCTATCTGGTATACCTGGGGTGGGGGTCCACAATACAGCGTGGGCAATGGCTACAAAGGGCACATCCATGCATTGCACATTCAGCCCATTTATTTCAGTGAGAACGGTGTAATACCTCATTTCTCCTGTGGGGGAGCTGCAGGAAATTTGAACACTTGCCTGCTGATAGCGGTCGATCACTATCCAAAAAAAATAAAAAAAATAAATGGATTGTCTAAATGTACAGTAACAATGTATAGGGCAGATTTCGATAGTTTTTTTGTACTGTATATATTTCGGTCTTAAATATTTCTTTTTTTTAACACCTGTAACTTTTGTCTTTAGGGATGTAAGAAAAAATCGATTCTCGCGATAATCGCGATTTTTCATTTGCCGATACAGAATCGATTCAAAATATTTTTGAATCGATTCTTTTAGGGATGTGGAATTTTTAATAAAACGCACTTTATCTTACCTGCCAACGAGCCCCCGGAGCTCCGGTACAGTCCGGTACAGGTGTTCGGTCCCCGGGCTGTATTCTTCTTACTTCCTGTTAGTCCGGCACGTCACATGGAGCTTCAGCCTATCACCAGCCGCAGCGATGTCCCGCCTCCGCTGGTGATAGGCTGAAGCTCCATGTGACGTGCCGGACTAACAGGAAGTAAGAAGAATACAGCCCGGGGACCGAACACCTGTACCGGACTGTACCGGAGCTCCGGGGGCTCGTTGGCAGGTAAGAGAAAGTGCGTTTTATTTTATTTTGCAGCCCGGACGGGATAACATGAGAAAAGTAAGCACCGGAGTACTAGATCGCCGCTGTCAAAGCTGACAGCGGCGTCTATTGGGATCTATGAATGCTCCCAGGTGGGCGATATATCGCGATGTATCGTCACCTAGACGGTATTGCGATATATCGCGATATATCGAATCGCCACACTGGTATCGCGATTCGAATCGAATCGCCAAATTCTTGGCGATTCACACCCCTATTTGTCTTTATTATGTTATGTAATCTTCTTCTATATGCGCGTCATTAAAGGAGGTGTCAGGACAGTCCCTGGCCATATGTCGTATTAGGGCAGTGTTTTCCAAACAAGGGGCCTCCAGCTGTTTCAAAACTACAACTCCCAGCATGCCCGGACAGCCGCTGGCTGTCCGGGCATGCTGGGAGTTGTCGTTTTGAAACAGCAGGAGGCAAACTGGTTAGAAAACGCTGTATCAATATATTATACGGATTCTGCAGATTTTCTGCTACCAGAAATATGCAGGAGCCTCCATTTGAGGTCAATGCTTGCTGCAGATTTTCTGCCGCAGGGGAGCCCGCCCCAGTTCAAACTCGCAGTGGGAAACATGCCGCTATCTCACGATTGAACCTGCCCATGTCATTGGTCCCTTAAGGGGTTATCTACTATTCTTCTGTTAAACAGTGCCACTCTTGTTCTCAGGTTGTGTGTGGCATTGCAGCTCGGTTCCATTCAAGTGAATGGAGCAGAATTGTACTAGCACACACAACCTGACACTAGATGTGGCGCTGTTTTTGGGGGAAAAAAATAAGTTTTTCTAACCCTGGATAATCCCTTTCGGGATCGGCCATTGACGGGTGTTTCGGCACCCCCCACCCATCACCTGTTGTAGTCTTTTTTCAAGGTTTGCTAGTGCTCTGTCCATGTAATTTCCATACAATTAATGTTCCGTGTACTTCAGGGTTGTCCCATTTACTTGGAGCAGGGTCCGTTTAGCAGCGCAGAGTATTTCAGTGTTCTGATCTTAGGCTGTTAGGCGACATGGACACTTCAGACGGGGTCACACGAAGCATATGCGCAGGGTATTTTATGCAGCGCAAAACCCGCTGCGTATTCTCCTGAGCAGACACCCTGCGGCAGCACTGTTTAAAGGAGTAGTCCAGTGCTGAAAAATGCATCCCCTATTCTAAGGATAGGGGATAAGTTTCCCACTGCTGGGGGCCCCCCACAATCTCCTGTACGGGGCCCCGGCTCGCTGCCCAGATAGCGGATGTCAACCACCGCGGCGCCCGACACGCCCTCAATACATCGCTATGGCAGAGCCGGAGATTGCCGAAGGCAGCGCTCCGTCTCTGCCATAGAGTTGTATTGAGAGGGCGCTTCAGCTGCCGCTTTGTGCGGTGGTCAACATGCCCTTTTCCTGCGGGCTGTCGGGGCCCCGAGCGGTTGGACCCCCCGTGATCTGCAACTTATCCCCTATCCTTAGGATAGGGGATATGTTTTTCAGCACTGGACTACCCCTTTTAAAGTCGGGGGCCTGCGCACTGACACGTGGGTCTGTCTGCAAATCTCACTGCACACACAGGGCTGCCGCAGGGTTTCCCATTTTGCAGCGGATTTTGTACAGCGTGAATATGCTACGTGAGACCCAACCCTAAAGGTACGGTCCCACATCGTGCTTGCGTGTGTTTCACGCTGCGCATAGGAAAATATGCTGCCTATTCTCCGATGAGCATACACACGGCTTCCCTGGCGAAACCTTGATTGTGCGTCACAGTCACGCCGGCATGCAGACCCGCCTCCAAACCTCACTGAACACACAGGGCTGCTGCCGGATAGCCCGGTATGTTTATTGGCGAATACACCGCGTGAAATATGCTGCATAAGCGGTAAGTGGGACCGTATCCGAAAAGTGTATTCCCACCTCAAGGATTCATGGCTGACGGTGACGTCCAGTGTGGCGACCTCCAAGATAGAACTGGTATAAGGTAAGTTACCCCCATGTCACTAAATGATGACCACACGACACCCACCTACTTGGGAAAGCCTTTATTATGCACATAGCAGTACGATACGTCGTGTGTCATAGATAAATGTTATCAGATATGTGCCTTACATAATTACAGGTTTTAAAAGTACAAAAATATGATTCCAAACAGAGCTACATATAGGCAGCGTAATAGCCGCGTGCGGGGCAAAGGTCTCGTATCTATCTTTTCTATCAAAAAAAAACCTGTCCTCCATACAAAACTATAGCACAGACCTCTGGCTCTACCAGCAGGGGGCAGCATTTGGGGGTATTCATCCCTCCCCTCAATCAATGCCTGCCGTGCTGATGAGATGTGGTGTAGGATACAGTGGCATTAGCCGGACACAGTTCAGCCATAGTGGTCAGGTTTTAGAACAAGTTTTTTTTTTATTTTTCTACGTCCATTTAAAAAAACTCCATTGGTTTTTGTTAAAAATATAATCATGAGCTCCATCCGTTGCCGCACACCGCGTCCTTCTGCACAACGTGCCGTCTCCACTATACTGTCCACATTCTAGACCGTGTCCATGGAGCGCCCCAGAGGTATGTTAGTGAGGAGGGATGGAGGATGTGACGTCTACTCCTCCGGATCCTTCCATTACAGAGCGCTAGTACACGACGCAGCCAGATCGCCAGTCTTCATATCTCCAGGATAAACCAACAGAATGGTCCATAGGGGTCACCTTCTAAACACATCACATATAAAGACTAACATTCACTGTAGACAGTGGTGTTCAAACTATGACCCTCCAGATGTTGCAAAACTACAACTCCCAGCATGCCCGGACAGCAGGCATGCTGAGAGTTGTAGTTTTGCAACATCTGGAGGGCCATAGTTTGGACACCAGTGACTTAAGATAAACTCTTGGTCCTGACATTCACTTTATCTAAAATCTTGGTCCTCAAATCCACTTTATATATAAACTCTTGGTCGTACTTTCGAAGATGCAGAATGATGGTCTCCAACTCAAGCCCGTCCCTGGAGATCACACTAGACCTAAACATTGTTTTAACCTGAATGCTGAGTGATGGGACTATGCTCAATCCTAATTCTGAATGATGTGACTAAATTCAACCCAAATACTGAGTGAATGGGCCCAAACTCAACTTGGACGTGAAGTATTGGAACCAAGCTGAACCTCAATGCTAAGAGATTGGACCAAGTTTGACCAGAATGCTAAATGATGGAACCAAGCCTAACCTTGATTTGAAACCTAGCGCAACCTTAATGCTGAGAGACAGGGACCTGCTCAACCTCAATAGTGAGAGACGGGGGGGGGGCCTGCTCAACCTCAATAGTGAGAGACCGGGAACTGCTCAACCTCAATAGTGAGAGACTGGGGCCTGCTCAACCTCAATGCTAAAGGAAAAGTGGTCTGCTCAACCTAAATGCTGAGGGAAAGGGCCTGATTAACCTCAATACTGAGAGATGGGGCCTGCTCAACCTCAATGCTGAGAGACGGGGCTTGCTCAACATCAATGCTGAGAGACAGGACCTGCTCAACCTCATTGCTGAGAGATAAGGGCCTGCTCAACCTCAATACTGAGAGACGGGGGCCTGCTCAACCTCAATGCTGAGAGACGGGGCCTGCTCAACCTCAATGCTGAGACGGGGCCTGCTCAACCTCAATGCTGAGAGACGGGGCCTGCTCAACCTCAATGCTGAGACGGAGCCTGCTCAACCTCAATGCTGAGAGATGGGGCCTGCTCAACCTCAATACTAAGAGAGACGGGGCCTGCTCAACCTCAATGCTTAGAGACGGGGGCCTGCTCAACCTTAATGCTGAGACAGGGGCATGTTCATCCTCAATACTAAGAGATAAGAGCCTGCTCAACCTTAATGATGAGAGATAGGACCTGCTCAACCTTAATGCTGAGGTGGGCATCCTCAACCTCAACGCTGAGTGACGGGGGCCTGCTTAACCTCAATGCTCAGTGATGGGGTGGGGGGGGAATGCTCAACCTCCATTTTGAGTGATGGGGTCAAGCTCAATCTTAATGCTGAGTGATGGGTTCAGGAATGTTAAATAGAGGTACCAAGCTGAAGTAGTGTGTGATAAGACAGCTCCATCTAACAGCTGAGTGATGGGCCAGGACTTGAGCTCCGCTCGCAGAAGATAATAATGTTCGCAGCTGGTCCATAGGCTTCTGTATGGTCACATGTGTGTAAATCAGCTCGGCGCCCCCCACAGAGCAGTCCTGAGATCTCCACTTTGGAATGTTCAGTATTTTACAACGTTCCTCTTGCACTCATTGGTCAGACCGCTTCTCTTATCTCCGCCGGGTCAAGCGGAATACCTACAGCTGTAGCAACATGTGGTCACCATACGACTAAACGGGAAGGTGTTGCAGCTGTAACGATGTCTGACTATAAGGGTTAAGTCCTAGGGTCAGGAATGGAAAGAGAAACAGAGTGGTGTCAACTCTGGGATTCATCATCAGAAAACCTTAGAAACGTAATCTTCCTCCAACTCCCTAGAATATCTCACTACACAATAGAACTGTGTTTTCCAACCAGGGTGCCTCCGGCTGTTGCAAAACTACGACTCCCAGCATGCCCGGACAGCCGAAGGCTGTCCGGCCATGCTGGGAGTTGTAGTTTTGCAACAGCCGGAGGCACCCTGGTTGGAAAACACTGCAATAGTAGAACATTGTATTATCTAATAGCTGGAAATTTCTTACTTACAGAAATTGAGCATTTTTATTGTGGCCACAAGGGGGCAGCACTGCACTGGGAACATAATATGGGAAACTTCTTTTGTTGTTGTTTTTTCGTGGAAAAGAATTATTGTACAAAAAGATATTGCATTTGGCCAGAATTTAGCTAATCCCCCCCCAGACATGATTAAAACAACATTCCTGGGTCAGCTTAAGGTCTATATATTTTGTAAGAGGGAGTTTTTGGAATGGACGTGATCTCACCGTGTTCTTAATCCGGGATATGAGCGGTATTAACATGACATGGGGTTAAACAATACTTTTTTTTTTTTTTTTTAATCAGACTAAAGGTCTAAGGCAATGTACTCCTCAGTGTGTCTCCAGCTGTTGCAAAACTATAGCCAATGGCTGTCCACGCCTGCTGAGAGTTGTAGTTTTGCAGCAGCTGGGGACACACTGTTTGAAGAAACACTGGTCTTAGGTGGTATCCCCCCTCCCCAAACTGCAGCTCTCCAGTCGTTGCAAAACCACAACTCCCATCATCCTGTGCCAGCCTTAGCCCGCATAACCTAATGTGTAAATCTCCAGATCCAAGACTACAACTCCCATCATACCCTGATAGCTTTTTAACTTGTATATCGCAACGTGTAACTCCGGCTCTATAACTATTGCTCCAATCATTGCTCTGACAGCCTTGAGCCTGTGTTCTCCAAACTGCAGACCCTCTAACTGTTGTGAAACTACAACTCCCAGCATGCTCTGGCAGCCTTCAGCCAGTTCTCCCCCAACCTGTAGCTCTCCAGCTTGCAAAGCTGCGACTTCCATCATGCCCTGAAAGCCATTCCACAGTGTTTCCCCAACCTGAGGCTCCTTTACCAATGCAAAAACTACAACTCCCATCATGCTCTTGGCAGTCTTTGTCCAGCTTTTCCCCAACCTGTGGCTCTCCAGCTGTGGCAAACTACAACTCCAATTGTGCTGACAGCCTTTGAACATTGCCCCCCCCTCCCATCTTGTGCCTCTACAATCACAACACTCACCCTACCGAAGGCTGTCAGGACATGATGGGAGCTGTAGTTTAGCAACAGCTGAAGAGTCACAGGTTGGGGGGGAAACGCATTAAATGTAACACCTTTTAAAAGGGGGAGAACAAATTGAATTCATAGGGCTCCTAATGGAGAACTACTTCCAACGTCACCCTGCCTGACCACGAAAGGACGATCTTCAGACTAGTACTGAATACAAGGTCGTCATTAGACCAGTGTTTCCCAACCAGGGCGCCTCCAGCTGTTACAAAACTACAACTCCCAGCATGAAAAGCGCCTAGGACCACTCCAGGCAGGCAACGTTCAGCCATTTGCCAAGGTGCTACTTTATTGAGAGTGTTAGGTGTATAACTACAGGGAAGCAATGTGAGCGCACTCGGCAAGCAGGTGCCTCCAGCTGTTGCAAAACCAACTCCCAGCATGCCTGGACAGCCAAAAGCTGGTCTCCAAACCGGACCCCAGCTGTTCCACAACATGTGATGACTGCCAGCGCATGCTAGGAGTTGTAGTGTTGCAATAGCTAAAGGTCCCCATACACCGGTGTTTCCCAACGAGGCTGCCTCCAGCTGTTGCAAAACTACAACTCCCAGCATGCCCGGACAGCCTTCGGCTGTCCGGGCATGCTGGGAGCTGTCGTTTTGCAACAGCTGGAGGCAGCCTCGTTGGGAAACACTGGTATATGTGGGCAGCTATGTAAAATAAACACCCACGTGCCAGTTACTACGACCGGTACGTCGACGATGCATTTGTTTAATTGTATCAGAAAGGGATGCTGGGATTTGTAGTTTTGCAACAGCTGGAGGCACGCTGGTTGGGAAACACCAAAGGGAAGTAGTTCTCCAAAAGGGTTAACCTAAACCTTCTATAGTCTGATTTATTAAGGTAACATCTTCCATAATAACTGCATCCGTGCATCGTTCTCTGACAGCTTAGCCGAGGAGGGGGGGGGGGACTTCTTTCCGATTGCCGAGCGTCTTGATTCCGAGCCCTTGTTGTTTTTCCATTTAACTCGAACCATGTGCGCATCACTTGGGTAATGGGGGAGCCAGCGGTTCTGGGCTGCAGCGAGGAATGTGTGACCCCCCCCCCAAGGGACGGCCTGACGTGCAGTATTCTGCCTATACCACATGAGGCCCAAACCGTGCCACCCCCCCCAATCCGGTTGATTAAAAGAAGTCTCATCCTCAGCATTGCGGCGCACGACTTTCCGTCTTCAGGAGTTGGCGGCTAAAGTGCGAACGCGGCCAAGTGTCTGGAAGAGATTGCGCAATCCTCCTGTGTGCTGAGTATACGGAATGTGTAAGCTTCTTAGTGAATGACCCCCTATATCTGGGGAGGGGGTTACGTGCCTGATCACGATGATGGTCTCCTGAGAGCTTTGCTGACAGTCGTCCCCGGTAGAGGAAACGGTCTATCCTAATCCTTGGTGGAACCGCAGGACAGGATGAGGAAACAGTCTTATAAACACAGGAGGGGGGCGACGCGGCTGCCAGGACCCTGCCGCTTCAGCAATGCCGTCCTTGCCGATTCCCAGAATTCTTCACTTTGTCAACATTTCAGTCTCGTGTTAAGACTACGACAAATAATGCCCGCACAGAGCGCACCATGGGCAGATCCGTCCTCCGGTGCGGGTTCATATATATATATAAAATATATGTGGCCTGGCACTTAAACAGTCAACACGGTATGCCATTGAAATGCCACATGGCTGAAATGGTTAAACAGGTATAGGTTGGGGGCGACAACCTGGCGTTAGTTGGTAATAATGTTTTTTTTTTTGTTTTTTGCGCGTTCCGGTTAATACGCAGTGTTTAGTGGGAAGGAAAAAGGGGGGTGTGAGTCCTGTGACCACCCTCATCCCGAATGTTCATGAAGGGAAGGGGGAGGGGACGAGTTCAGAAGTTGCTAAAAATTTCGTGTTTCTTGCTCCAGTCCATTTGGGGGGCTCGCTTGTTGGCTCTCTTTGCGCGGGCCTTTTCCTTCGCTTCGGCCGCCGTGGGGCTGAGACGGAGACCGCTCTCTTCGAAGGGGTCTTTTCGCATCAGGTCGCCTGCCTGTAACACAGGGGGGGGGGGGGGGGGGGGTATTGGGGAGAGAGGGGATTAGTGAAATGCTTTTCTACACATAGGGGAGATTTATGCAGAGGAAAAGTTGCTGAGTTGCCCATAGCAACCAATCAGATCGCTTCTTTCATTTTTAAAAAGGCCTCTGAAAAGTGAAAGAAGTGATCTGATTGGTTGTTATGGGCAACTCAGCAACTTTTCTTCTGGACGGGTTTTGATAAATCTCCCTTGATATATTGGGGGAGATTTATCAAGACCTGTCCAGAGGAAAAGTTGCTGCGTTGCCCATAGCAACCAATCAGATCACTTCTTTCACTTTTCAGAGGCCTTTTTAAAAATGAAAGAAGCGATCTGATTGGTTGCTATGGGCAACTGCATCACTCTTCCTCTCTGCACAGGTTTTGATAAATCTCCCCCAATGAGAGTATATTCTGTGTGCAATTTAACCATTTCCTTCACAATCACTCACTTCTAGACTGAGCTAAGATCACTTGAAGTTATAGGCCCAAAGCCTGAGACTGCACTACTGAGACATTCTGATGACAACATGTCTCTTTCTGGTACATTTAAAGGGGTACTCCGGTGGAAAACTTTTTTTTTTTTTTTTAAATCAACTGGTGCCAGAAAGTTAAACAGATTTCTAAATTACTTCTATTAAAAAAATCTTAAACCTTCCAGTACTTATTAGCTGCTGAATACTACAGAGGAAATGCTTTTCTATTTGGAACACAGAGCTCTCTGCTAACATCATGACCACAGTGCTCTCTGCTGACATCATGACCACAGTGCTCTCTGCTGACATCTCTGTCCATTTTAGGAACTGTCCAGAGCAGCCTATGTTTGCTATGGGGATTTTCTCCTACTCTGGACAGTTCTTAAAATGGACAGAGGTGTCAGCAGAGAGCACTGTGGTCATGATGTCAGCAGAGAGCACTGTGGTCATGATGTCAGCAGAGAGCCCTGTGCTCGTGATGTCAGCAGAGAGCTCTGTGTTCCAAAAAGAAAATAATTTCCTCTGTAGTATTCAGCAGCTAATAAGTACTGGAAGGATTAAGATTTTTTAATAGAAGTAATTTACAAATCTGTTTAACTTTCTGGCACCAGTTGATTTAAAATAAATAGTTTTCCACCGGAGTACCCCTTTAACCATGATGGGTAGGTACATCTAGCATAAAGATGGGTACTGCCTAGTGTACCAGTGTGACCACAGTGTCAGCATGGCAGTATTATATGGCTATGCTTCTGCTGTGATTAGAGAAATGTACCGTGCAGTTTAGTCCCTGTAGATGTTAGTCAGGCGACCATAGCATCTTAAGTGTCTCTATTTCTGGCCATCAGCCTATAGGTTACTATGACAGCCGGGGACCTAACAAAGACCCCCCCGGTTTGCCATCATTGTCTGCCTATTAGGCCGTGCAGTGTCACCCGGACAGGCGATGATGCCTTTGAATACTAAGTATTCCAAACTATTGTAAAAGCAATACAAGGATCGCTGGTTCACGTCCCTAGTCAGGCGACCACAGCTTCATACGTGTCTTACAGAGGGAGGAGTTATCCAGGATTAGAAAAATGTAGCTGCTTTTTTTTCCAAAAACAGCGCCACCGCTGTCCTCAGGTTGTGTGTGGTATTACAACTTAGCTTCATTTACTTCAATGGAACTGAGCTGCAGTACCACACACAACCTGAGGATGGGAGTGGCGCTGTTTCTGTAATTACCTTTTAAAATGGTTAACCAGGATTAGAAAAACAGAGCCAATTCCTTTCCAAAGACAGCGCCTCCCTGGTCTTCAGGTTGTTTGTGGTATTACAACTCACCATTATTTTCAATGGAACTTAGCTGCAATACTACGCACAACCTGGGTTGTGTGGGTGGCGCTGTTTCATATCGAATTTAATATAAGGGCAAAAAAAACAAAAACACAAACCTTTTTTGTAATAAATGTTATTGCTAAGCCAGGCTGCATCGTTGGATTGGCAATAAGGGTGCCCTCCATCGCCAATGTAGCCAATCAGACCCCCGCAATTACGTTGCGGGGGTCCGATGAGCCCACTGAGCTAACAGGCATATCTAATTCTAAATCTATTTTAGATGCTGTGATCGGCATGGATCATGATGACTAAAGGATTAATGATGGGCTTTTTACTTCTCACTATGATGCGAGTGCAGCTCCTGTGCTCGCTTCATAGTCCTTTACACTCTAGGGCAGTGGTCTCCAAACTGTGGACCTCCAGATGTTGCAAAACTACAACTCCCAGCATGCCCGGACAGCCAACGGCTGTCCGGGCATGCTGGGAGTTGTAGTTTTGCAACATCTGGAGGTCCGCAGGTTGAAGACCACTGCTTTAGGGCATACGTTTACAACTGGGAGCATTAAGTCCCAGACGACAAGGGCGCCGCATTTACACCCAATGTCATCAAGGGGTTAATGGTGTCATCCAGGATTAGAAAAATAGAGCTAATTTCTTCCAAAAACAGCACCACACCTGTCCGCAGGTTGTATGTGGTATTGCAGCTCAGTTCCATTGAAGTGAAAGGAGCCAAGTTGTAATACCGCTCACTTCCTGAGGACGGGAGGGGGTGCTGTTTTTGAAAACAATTACCTGTTGTTATTCTATCCCCGGATAACCCCTTTAAAAGAATATTACAAAAACATAGCTTCTTTTTTCCAGAAACAGCGCCACTCTCGTCCTTAGTTTGGTTGTGGTACTGCAGTTCATTTCCATTAAAGTGATAGGAGTTGTAAAATCACACCCAACGCTTTAACAGGTTAATATTTCCACACGTGGCGCCTGGATGTGACACAAAAGCTGGATCTGGTCCCAAATGACCCCCTGATGACACCATATAAAATGTTGCAGCCTATAAAGGACCTGGGACCTCTTTATTACCTGCAAGTCTTTGTCGGGGCTCTGCAGGTCGCTGTGCGATGAGGACGTGGAGGAGCCTCCGTTGAGCTGTAAAGCAAACAGAAATGTGACTGGGATCTATATACATCCTGTCTTATGGGCCTTAAAGGGGTATTCCAGGAAAAAAACTTTTTTATATATATCAACTCGCTCCAGAAAGTTAAACAGATTTGTAAATTACTTCTATTAAAAAATCTTAATCCTTTCAGTACTTATGAGCTTCTGAAGTTAAGGTTCTTCTTTTCTGTCTAAATCCTCTCTGACGACATGTGTCTCGGGAACCGCCCAGTTTAGAAGAGGTTTACTATGGGGATTTGCTTCTAAACTGGGCGGTTCCCGAGACACGTGTCATCAGAGAGCAAGGACAGAAAAGAACAACCTTAACTTCAGAAGCTCATAAGTACTGAAAGGATTAAGATTTTTTAATAGAAGTAATTTACAAATCTGTTTAACTTTCTGGAGCCAGTTGATATATAAAAAATAGTTTTTTTTCCCTGGATAGCCCCTTTAAGGGATTGTCTTATATAGACGTCCTGACTTCATATTTCCTAGGGGGAGGGAGTGGGGGCATTCCTGCTTAAAGGGGTACTCCCCAGGAAAACATTGTTTTTTAAATCAACTGGTGCCAGAAAGTTAAACAGATTTGTAAATTACTTCTATTTAAAAATCTTAATCCTTCCAGTACTTATCAGCTGCTGTATGCTACAGAGGAAGTTCTTTTCTTTTTGAATTTCCTTCCTGCCTGACCACAGTGCTCTCTGCTGACACCTCTGTCCGTGTCAGGAACTGTCCAGAGTGGGAGCAAATCCCCATAGCAAACCTCTCCTGCTCTGGACAGTTTCTGACACGGACAGAGATGTCAGGCGGGAGCACTGTGGTCAGGCAGAAAGGAAATTCAAAAAGAAAAGAACTTCCTGTGGAGCATATAGCAGCTGATAAGAACTGGCAGGATTAAGATTTTTAAATAGAAGTAATTTACAAATCTGTTTCACTTTCTGGCACCAAAATTTTTTTTTCCAGGGGAGTACCCCTTTAAAGGCCGGAGCCAGAGCGAAATTCTGCGCCTGTTAGGTTAGGCTGCATTCACACCACGTTTTTGCAATACAGTTCCCGTATCAGGTGTTTGATGAAAAACGGATTCCTCAAAACCGGACTAAACTTCTAATCAAAACGTGTGTACAAATTTCAACCCGTGTACATTTAAAAACCATAAACGGTTTAAAAAATGATGTCTGGTTGTATCCGTTTTTAACTTTTCACTCCATTATGAATAAAGTTTCACTTGTTTGATTGAAATTCCAAGAAAAAAAACTGTGCAAAGTCAAAAACCGTATGGTGAAAACCGGATGGAACCGTACGCACATACAATTATGTACGGTTCCCATTGACTCCCATGTTAAAAAAAAAAAAAACTATACGGTTTAATACAGTTTTTCACCCGGATCAAAAACTGTGGTAGACTACGGTTTTGGGTACGGGGAATAAAACTGACAAAACCTTACAGGATGCAAAACGGACACAACCTGATGCATCTTTTGGCATACGGTTTTCAATGGAGAGTCAATGCATACGGTTTTCAATATGGTTCCGTACGGTTTTCACATAGAAAACGTATACGGGAACTGTACTGCAAAAACGTGGTGTGAACCCGGCCTTACCCCATGATAGCAGAGGATCCCATACAACAGTGTATTGAAGTCAGGTCATCTAGGGGTCTCAATGGGCACCCACCGTGGTCAGCTGCTGGTAAAGGAACCTGATATATATACAGTATATATAATATCCTGAAAAAATCCCATAAATTGAGCTAAATCTGTGGCAAAAGTATTACTCCTATCCTCTGCTTTAGGCCCCAAAATTATGGAAGTTACACTGTAGCTACAGTCTATAGAACAGAGTTTCCCAACCAGTGTCCCAGGAACGCAATGTGACCGCACTCAGCTTTATAGATCAGTGTTTCCCAACCAGTCTGCCTCCAGTTGTTGCATAACTACAACTCCCAGCATGCCCGGAACGCCAAAGGTTGCAGTTTTGCAACAGCTGGAGGCACCCTGTTTGGAGAACACTGATCTATAAAGCTGCCTGCTGAGTCCGCTCACATTGCTTTCCTGGAGTTATACACCAAACACCCTCAATAAGCAGCGTCTTGGCAAACGGCTGAACATTTCCTGCCTGGAGTGGTCCCAGGATTCTGCAGGGTGGGGGCTGCACTTGGCGCTCTTCAATATATGGCAGAGAGAGCAATTTTTTATTTTTTTTTGGAGCAAATGAACAAAAATAGCAAGTTCCTTTATACAAGTGTAGAGAACCCACAGCGGAGGAAACTACACCGCACCTTATACATAAAGAGAAATGAATGCACCTTATATATAAGGAGTTAGGGGCCTTAAAGGGGTACTCCGGTGGAAAACTATTTATTTTAAATCAACTGGTGCCAGAAAATTATACAGATTTGTAAATTACTTCTATTAAAAAAAATCTTAATCCTTCCAGTACTTATCAGCTGCTGTATACTACAGAGAAAGTTCTTTTTCATTTTTGAATTTCTTTCCAGTCTGACCACAGTGCTCTCTGCTGACACCTCTGTCCATGTCAGGAACTATCCAAAACAGAATATGTTTGTTATGGGGATTTGCTTCTACTCTGGACAGTTCCTGACATGGACAGAGGTGTCAGCAGAGAGCACTGTGGTCAGACTGGAAAGAAATTCAAAATGAAAAGAACTTTCTCTGTAGTAAACAGCAGCTGATAAGTACTGGAAGGATTAAAGGGACACTCCAGTGGAAAACCATTTTATTTATTTTTTTTAAATCAACTGGTGCCAGAAAGTTAAACAGATTTGTAAATTACTTCTATTAAAAAATCTTAATCCTTCCAGTACTTATTAGCTGCTGAATACTACATAGAAAATGATTTTCTTTTTGGAACACAGAGCTCTCTGCTGACATCACGAGCACAGTGCTCTCAGCTGACATCTCTGTCCATTTTAGAAATTGTCCAGAGCAGCATATGTTTGCTATGGGGATTTTCTCCTACTCTGGACAGTTCTGAAAATGGACAGAGAGGTCAGCAGAGAGCACTGTGGTCATGATGTCAGCAGAGAGCTCTGTGTTCCAAAAAGAAAAGAATTTCCTCTGTAGTATTCAGCAGCTAATAAGTACTAGAAGGATTAAGATTGTTTAATAGAAGTAATTTGCAAATCTGTTTAACTTTCTGGCACCAGTTGATTTAAAATAAATAGCTTTCCACCGGAGTACCCCTTTAAAGATGTCAGTGTGTTCTAACGGATCGGGGAAGACAGAAGAGGAATTACAACTGGATTTGACTTTTTTTTCCCCTCTATTTGAAGTCAATGACCCTAAAGTTGTAATGATTAAAAGATACAAGGACCTCAAGGCCATTGACTTTAATAGAAAAAACAAACTGCTGAATGTAACTACTCCAAACGTTACCCGTATTATCCTATATATCAGTGTTACCCAATCTGGAGCTTTCTAGTTGTTGCAAAACTACAACTCCCAACATGCTAAAGGCTGGAAAGCTACAGGTTGGGAAACATTGATAAATCATTGATAGCCTATGTAACCTATGTCAGTGTTTCCAAACCAGGGAGCCTCCAGCTGTTGCAAAACTACAACTCCCAGCATGCCCGGACAGCCGAAGGCTGTCCGGGCATGCTGGGAGCTGTAGTTTTGCAACAGCTGGAGGCACCCTGGTTGGGAATCACTGATCTATAAAGCTGCTTGCTTTATTGATTTTTCTGGAGTCATACACCAAGCAGTGCTTTGGCAAATGGCTGACTATTTTCTGCCTTTGACTGTCTGGGAATGCTGGGAGTTGTAGTTTTGCAAGCGCTGGAGACTCCCTGGTTGGGGAACAATGATGTAGCCAAGATTGAGAGTCATGCAAACTAACCTGTGTTTTGCTCACTCCATTGGTCAGCGACTGAGGTATTACACCTAAAAGGAAAGATTGCAAAATTAGAAAAGACAAAAAAAGGGGATGTTCATTGTTCATTTACACTAATAGGAAATCCTAAATTGATAGAGGTGGGACCTCTGTCCAGCGTCCTCGTGTCCTGGCCAAAGAGAGTCTCTCTCTCACTTAAATGGGCACTATGATTAAAACAAATTTTTGCTATTGCACTCCTTATGGTAAATAAAAAAAAAATGTAAATTAATTTAATGGTAAATAAAAAAAAAAATTTAAAAAATTAAGTTTTCTATATTTTATTTGTGTTTTAAAAAGCTGCCACTAGGTGTCTCCCTACTTGTCCAGAGCACATTTCCTCCCATCTCTTGCACAGACTTTGGACTCCTGCTGGCCTGGCAGAAGTCCAAAATCAGGAAATGCAGTCTGGAGTGCTGAGGGGGAGGTGCAGTCTTAGCCAATCATAGCTCATCTCACACTGAACTGCTCTGGGCTGTGTTTAGCAGAGTAAGGGAGGAAGTTCTCCCCTGTATGGCTTCAGAAGATGTCACGCCTGCTGGGGAATGTCCATACCTAGTCTGTACATCTGACTGAGACTGAGCAGAAAATACAGAACAATATCAAGGTAGAAAACAAAAAAATAATAAAAATAAAGACAGGGGAAGGTTTATAATGATGGGAGGATTATAACATTTAACAAGATCATGACAGTTCTCTAAGGATCTGGCCTTTCCAATTTCACACAGACAGCCAATTTATGTGAATAGAATCTGTGTAATTCTTCATTTCTCCTGCGGAGGCGCTGCTGGGAAAATGAACACTAAGGCGCCTTTATCTGCCGTATACTTATAACGCATGCTTCCACGGAAGCCCATAGTAAGAAGGGATATACTGTGCCGTATAGGTCTTTTTTATGATATCCAGCTCAATAGAATAGCATAGAGTTCAGAGCGATTACACCCAGCAGACCCCGCCACATAGGATAACGGTGGACAAAATTACACAGTTTTGGCTTCCATTAAAGGGGTATTCCAGGAAAAAAAACTTATTTTTAATATATCAACTGGCTCCAGAAAGTTAAACAGATTTGTAAATTACTTCTATTAAAAAATCTTAATCCTTTCAGTACTTATGAGATTCTGAAGTTAAGGTTGTTCTTTTCTGTCTAAGTGCTCTCTGATGACACGTGTCTCGGGAACCGCCCAGTTTAGAAGAGGTTTGCTATGGGGATTTGCTTCTAAACTGGGCGGTTCCCGAGACAGGTGTCATCAGAGAGCACTTAGACAGAAAAGAAGAACCTTAACTTCAGAAGTTCATAAGTACTGAAAGGATTAAGATTTTTTAATAGAAGTAATTTACAAATCTGTTGGAGCCAGTTGATATATATAAATAAGTTTTTTTTCCTGGATAACCCCTTTAAATATTTAGGAGGACTTATGGGTCCTTCAACGCATGTGCCGGGACACATTCCCAGAGGAAAATTCCACTCAGATTCCACCGCGCAGTTCACACTATGGAAGTTCTATAGCGGAACTGGATTCTGCCGGAAGACTAAACATGTTCAATCTTATAAAGCGAAGGAGTTCCGGCACTACGATGAAGTCAACGGGATGGTGGTTTTTCACAGAAAACCGTGCTGGTCTGGATGTAGAAATTGCTGCAGATTGTAGCCATGTGAACAAGTCCATAGGATTATGGGTGACCGTATGGGTTATAGTGGGGTTTTTTGTACGGTGATTTGATAAGTTGCTATGGGTAACCCCCCCCCCATTGTCCCAGACAAATATGGTGGACAGGATGTACCTCCTTTGATATGAGCTTCCGACGGGGTGACCCCCAACTTCTTGAAGTATTCGTCTGTTTCGAGGTCCACCACCAGTAACGTTGTCTCATTGTCTTTGGCTTTTATGTTCGCTACCACATCAGAATGCTTCATGCCATCCACGCTCTGTCCATTTACCTGCAGACACACAGAATATATATATATTTATCTATTGTGATCACAGGTGAAAAACACCAAGACAAGTCTATTAGAAAAGTGGCACGACCATAAGATTACAGCAGGGCAGTGTTTCCCAACCAGGGGGCCTCCAGCTGTTGCAAAACTACAACTCCCAGCATGCCCGGACAGCCTTTGGCTGTCCGGGCATGCTGGGAGTTGTAGCTTTGCAACAGCTAGGGGTCCCATTGGTTGGGGAGCACTGCACCAGGGTAAGTATCTGCTAGGAGTTTTAGTTTGGCAATAGCTGGAGGCACGCTGGTTGGCGAGCACTGCACCAGGGTAAGTATCTGCTAGGAGTTGTAGTTTAGCAACAGCTGGAGGCACCCTGGTTGGGAAGCACTGCATCAGGGTAAGTATCTGCTAGGAGTTGTAGTTTAGCAACAGCTGGAGGCATGCTGGTTGGGAAGCACTGCACCAGGGTAAGTATCTGCTAGGAGTTGTCGTTCAGCAACAGCTGGAGGCACCCTGGTTGGGGAGCACTGCACCAGGGTAAGTATCTGCTAGGAGTTGTAAATATCTGCTAGGAGTTGTAGTTTAGCAACAGCTGGAGGCACCCTGGTTGGGAAGCACTGCATCAGGGTAAGTATCTGCTAGGAGTTGTAGTTTAGCAACAGCTGGAGGCATGCTGGTTGGGAAGCACTGCACCACGATTAGTATCTACTAGGAGTTGTAGTTTAGCAACAGCTGGAGGCACCCTGGTTGGAAAGCACTGCACCAGGGTAAGTATCTGCTAGGAGTTGTAGTTAAGCAACAGCTGGAGGCTGCGTGGTTGGGAAGCACTGCACCAGGGTATGTATCTGCTAGGAGTTGTAGTTTGGCAATAGCTGGAGGCACCCTGGTTGGTATTCAAGTATCTGCGCACGCCCATGTACCCTAAGACATTGCGGACACTTCTGATCTCACTTCATTTTACCTAATGTATTCAGAAAAGCGGAGAAATGACGAGGCTGAGTGAATAGTGCGCCGTGTAATACGCCGGGCCCGCCGGCTTCTGTCTGACAATGAGTGTGGGAAACCATAAAAGAATGCATTGTGTGGTTACCAGCAGTGTACGGCAATGCAGGGGTTAACAGGACCCTTCTTTCTCTTTAGAATTTGGTCTTTTTTCCCCCTCTCCGATCCCTGCCCTGGCGGATGAAAACAAACACCAAGGCCTCTTCTCCCTCGTTCCCTAGCAACCGCTTCCTACTTTCTCCTCGCCGGAATAATGACTTTGTTCTGGGCCCTATAGCTTTGTGCCCCCCCCCCCCCTGGGCCCCCACTGTCTACCCCCGACCCCCCTCTTCTTTCGCCGTCAGCCCCTGATTTTACCACCTATTGTTTCCCAGACGCCCCCTACACCCCCCCCCCCAACTCCACTCCCCTTTATTTTTTTCCCTCTTCCCCCTCTTTTCAGACTATTCCCAAATTTTCCCATATAACTGCAGGGGGCCCCCTTTATTGCTGGTGCCTCCTGTACACCCGCCAGGTATCACCGGCACTCTGGGAATAGGTGGGGTGTACGCGGTGCGGCCTGACCCAGAATCCGATACCTGTGAACTCTTCGCTCGGGTTCAGTAAAGTGAGCGGTAATATGGAGCCGCCCGAGTGCTGGAAAACGTACACAAGGGGCGAAGCACATTTACTGAGCAACTAAATGCAATCTACAGATCTCAGATGTCAGGCCGGTCCTCCATGATCACTACTTTTGAGGACAGTGTTCCCCAACCAAGGTACCTCCAGCTGTTGCAAAACTACAACCCCCACCATGCCCAGACAGCCTTAAGACTTGCAGACAGCCTTAAGACCCTGTGTCGCCCACCCACCCCATGATAGCTACATCTTAGGACAGTATTTCCCAACCAGGGTGCCTCTAACAAACTACAAATCCCAGCATGCCTCTCCCTCCCCCCCCCCCCCCCCCCAATGATCGTTACATCTTTAAGACAGTGTTTCCCAGACAGTTAAAGGGGTACTCCACTGGAAAAAAAAAATTGTAAATTACTTCTATAAAAAATGTTTAATCCTTCCAGTACTTATCAGCTGCTGGATACTACAGAGGAAGTTCTTTTTTTTTTTTTAGGGGGATTTCTTTCCAGTCTGACCACAGTGTTCTCTGCAGTGCTGACACCTCTGTGCATGTCAGGAACTGTCCAGAGTAGGAGAAAATCCCCATAGCAAACCTCTCCTGCTCTGGACAGTTCCTGACATGGACAGAGGTGTCAGCAGAGAGCACTGTAGTCAGACAGAAAGGAAATTCAAAAAGAAAAGAACTTCCTCTGTAGCATACAGCAGCTGTTAAGTACCGGAAGGGTTAAGATTTTTAGATTAAAGTAATTTACAAATCTGTTTAACTTTCTGGCACCAGTTGATTTAGAAAAAAAAATGTTTTCTAGTGGCGTACCCCTTTAAGACAGTGTTTCCCAACCAGGGTGCCTCCAGCTATTGCAAGATTACAACTCCCAGCATGCCCGGACATCCTGTGAGTCTGCAATCAAAAGAACGCAAATAATAGTCCCCAAGACAGTGTTTTACTATCAGTGTGTCTCCCGCTGTTGAAAAACTACAACTCCCAGCATGCCCGGACAGCCGGAGGCTGTCCGGGCATGCTGTGAGTTGTAGTTTTGCTACAGCTGGAGGCACCCCCATTGGGAAACACTTGTCCATGGTACATGCTGCCAGATTTATTTAGATGTATGTATAAAATCTCTGCTTGCTGTCAGTGGATGGAAACATCCTTTACAGTGGTCGCCAAACCTGCGGTTCTCCAGCTGTTGCAGAGCTACAACTCCCATCATAATATTCTCACAGCTGAATGAATGCTGTAGTTTAGCATCAGTTGGAGACCAGCAAGTTGGGTATTCTTATACTAGCGCAGTGTTTGCCAACCAGGGTGCCTCCAGCTGTTGCAGAACTACAACTCCAAGCATGCCCGGACAGCCGAAGGCCACAGGTTGGATGGACACCACTGTTTTAGACCATACAAACAGAACTTAGTAAGGCATGCTGAGAGTAGTAGTATTACAACTATCAAAAAATCTACAGGTTGTAGATTCGGCAGACATTAAAAAGGCCTTCAGCTATTAGGACAGTGTTTCCCAACCAGGGTGCCTCCAGCTGTTGCAAAACTACAACTCCTAGCATGCCCGGACAGCTTTGCTGGGAGTTGCAGTTTTGCAACAGCTGGAGGCACCCTGGTTGGGAAACAATGTATTAGGACATGCTGGGAGGTGCAGTACTGCAATAGCTGAAATGTTGGATACCTTAGAAGACCCTTAGAGTATGTTCACACACAGGAATTGGCAAGGTATTCTCGCTTAAAACCGCTGCCGCGGAATTTCCGTTTTTTTTTTTTTCGCGGGGAATTTGCGTGGAATTTGCTGCAGAATTCCGTGTGGAAATATAGGAGGAAACTGTTTTTTTTTTTTTTTTTTGCTGGACGACAACCACCAATTAGAATTTCCCTTTTTTT
Source organism: Hyla sarda (assembly GCF_029499605.1). Classification (NCBI taxonomy): domain Eukaryota; kingdom Metazoa; phylum Chordata; class Amphibia; order Anura; family Hylidae; genus Hyla; species Hyla sarda. The sequence goes on from NC_079196.1 coordinate 210,986,760, forward strand.
TTATTTGCAATGAATTTCTGCGCAAATTCTACGCGGAACGGCGTCGGCTGAAATTTTTTTTTTATTGATTTCTATGGGACAAAGACGCGGATTCCGGATGAAGAAAGAACATGTTAATTTTTCATGCGGGACGGAATTCCACTAGCGGAAATTCCTCAGTGTGAACTGAGGAGCAGAAATTCGATTAAATGGGTACTTTAATCTACGTTTTTTTTTTTTTAAATCAACTGGTGGCAGAAAGGTAAACAGATTTGTAAATTACTTCTATTAAAAAAATCTTAATCCTTCCAGTACTTATTAGCTGCTGAATACTACAGAGGAAATTATTTTCTTTTTGTAACCCAGAGCTCTCTGCTGACATCACGAGCACAGTGCTCTCTGCTGACATCTCTGTCCATTTTAGGAACTGTCCAGAGCAGCATATGTTTTCTATGGGGATTTTCTCCTACTCTGGACAGTTCTTAAAATGGACAGAGATGTCAGCAGAGAGCACTGTGGTCATGATGTCAGCAGAGAGCACTGTGGCCATGATGTCAGCAGAGAGCACTGTGGCCATGATGTCAGCAGAGAGCACTGTGGTCATGATGTCAGCAGAGAGCACTGTGGCCATGATGTCAGCAGAGAGCACTGTGGCCATGATGTCAGCAGAGAGCACTGTGGTCATGATGTCAGCAGAGAGCTTTGTGTTCCAAAAAGAAAAGCATTTCCTCTGTAGTATTCAGCAGCTAATAAGTACTGGAAGGGTTAAACATTTTTAATAGAAGTAATTTACAAATCTGTTTAACTTTCTGACACCAGTTGATTAAAAGAAAAAAAGAGTTTTCCATCGGAGTACCCCTTTAAACTCTATTGGGTTTTTCACTGCTGCATGAATTGGAGAGGAAGAAGCAAGCGGAACTATTCAAGTAAATTCCTCTCCGATTCCTCAGTGTGAACAGACCCTTATACAGACCAGTGCCTACTTAGGTGGGTGGACTAAGACGAAAACGGACCGAAGTACGCGCGGCCCGTGTAATTTTATAATTAGAGATGAGCGAACTTACAGTAAATTCGATTAGCCACGAACTTCTCGGCTCGGCAGTTGATGACTTTTCCTGCATAAATTAGTTCAGCTTTCCGGTGCTCCAGTGGGCTGGAAAAGGTGGATACAGTCCTAGGAGACTCTTTCCTAGGAATGTTTCCACCTTTTCCAGCCCACTGGAGCACCGGAAAGCTGAACTAATTTACGCAGGAAAAGTCATCAACTGCCGAGCCGAGAAGTTTGTGATGAATTGAATTTACTGTAAGTTCGCTCATCTCTATTTATAATCTGCATGGGGATCCATGGGGCTGATCCGGTAACCTAACCAGGAGGCCTGCGGTGACATGGAGCCGTAATCCCCTATGACAGATAAGCATGCTGGGAAAACAGGTGTCCTATGGCCGCACACGCCAGTGTCATACAAAGTTCCCTGCAGTATCCGGGACCCCCGAGCGGGCTCCTCTCTCCAGGTACAAGACCTTATTAGCCTCAATGAGCCGCTTCTGAGCTCCCCTGGGAATCCTCTCGCTTCTCCACAGCAGCATGAAATATGCATGGTCGGCTCCGGTACATAATGTCTGTGAGGTGCTGGGGACGGATCAGGTTCCCAAATCTCCCAGCTGGTTTGTCGCTGGCAAAGGAAAAGAAAAGCAATAGAAAGAAAGAGAGTAAAAAAAAAAAAAAAAACCCTCCCCCCCAACTGGTACAGAACCGTCTAGCGCTCGCATGGCTGCGTCGCCCGCATCAATTATACAGGAGGACCCATAAATTGTGGGGCAGAGCTTGCAGGGCGCACAATGGAAGGAGATGAGAGATCCAGCGGGCAAGAGGGCACCAAAGGTTCAGCAGACTCGGGCGACGGGAAGGCGGATCGGGTGACCCTATGGCACGGTGCAGGGCGCATATGTTTTGGAAGACCCAAATTAGCATTAGACACCTGAGCCATGATGCCATCGTACCACGTTCTAATAATGTTTTTTCTTCTGCAATTATTTGGGAAAACTACCGGAAAGTGCCCCCTCCTCCCCCTGTGATGTCTCAGGTCTTATTATATTACCTCATTGTGCTGCGCCGCAGAAAACGGTTCTGATTAATTTATGAAGCGCCAAAGTACCCACGTGGCACCGCACAATGGTCTTCTGAAGTAACCTGCAGCCCATACAGATGTCTGTCAAAGAAAGCTTAGGGATGGTGGGACTTTGCTTCATACAGTGTTCCTCCAGCTGTTGCAAAACTACAGTTCCCAGCATGCCCGGACAGCCAACGGCTGTCCGGGCATGCTGGGAGCTGTAGTTTTGCAACAGTTGGAGGCACACTGGGTGAGAAATGCTGAATAAATGTTGGCCAAACCGGTTGTATGGGTGCCTCCCGACTTGAATCTGCCCATATACATTAGATAGTTGGGCAGTCTCACTGAAATCAGTAGCATTCCCTTCACTCATCATTATAAACACATGCACGCTCAGTCAAATTGAGCGTGCACGTGTACGGAGTGAGGAGGCCCCCATACACATTAGATAGTAGGGCAGTCTCACTGAAATCAGTAGCATTCCCTTCCCTCATCATTATAAACACATGCACGCTCAATCAAGCTGAGCGTGCACGTGTACGGAGTGAGGAGGCCCCAATACACATTAGATAGTTGGGCAGTCTCAGTGAAATCAGTAACATTCCCTTCACTCATCATTATAAACACATGCACGCTCAGTCAAGCTGAGCGTGCATGGAGTGAGGAGGCCCCCATACACATTAGATAGTTGGGCAGTCTCAGTGAAATCAGTAGCATTCCCTTCACTCATCATTATAAACACATGCACGCTCAGTCAAGCTGAGCGTGCACATATACTGAGTGAGGAGGCCCCCATACTAATTAGATAGTTGGGCAGTCTCACTGAAATCAGTAGCATTCCCATTACTCATCATTGAAAACACATGCATGCTCAGTCAAGCTGAGTGTGTACGGAGTGAGGAGGCCCCCATACACAATAGATGGTTAGGCAGTCTCACTGAACTCGGTAGCATTGGACAACAGGTGTCTCATCTGGGGAGGGGAGGGGGCTTTACTCCCCATTTAGAACACATGCACGCTCAATCAAGCCGAGCCTGCATGTGAACGGAGTGAAAAGCCCCAATACACATTAAATGGCAGGGAAGTCTCACTGAAATTTGTAGCACTGGCTGTATGTGGGCCTTTACCATTTAGAACACATGCATGCTCAGTCAAGCCAGGCATGCATGTAAATGGAGTGAGGAGGCCACATACACATTAGATGATTGGGCAGTCTCACTAAACTCTGTGGCATTGGCCAACACATGTCTCACCTGTATGGGGGCCTTTACTTACCATTTAGAACACATGCACACTCAGTCAAGCTGTGCATGCTTGTATACTGAGCGAAGAGGCTTCCATACACATTAGATGGTTGGGCAGTCTCATTGAACTCAGTAGCAATGGCCAACACGTGTCCTATCCCATTTACAACACATGCACACTCAGTCAAGCCGAGCATGTATGCGTATGGAGTGAGGAGGCTCGCATACATATTAGAGCAGGGGTTCTTAACTGGTGGTACGTGTACCCCTAGGGGTACGCCGATGCGCTGACAAATACCGTCCATGCATAAGCCAGTATTTGTCAGCGCAGAGCAGGGAATAGCCGTGGCAGCTCTCTGTAAAGTACCGCGGCCGCAGCTCTGGGTGCAGCTACTTTACGGGAGCTGCATGGTTGCCAGGCAGACGTGTGACATCCCCTGACATTGCGCGGAGGTGCCGCACAGTGCAGGACGACGTCACCCACCAAACGGGGTTCCGGGACGGGCTGTTTACCCGAACAGGCTGCGTAATGTGAAAAAAAAAAAAGTAAAAACTAAGTGTATGGGAGGGATGTTATTGTATGTATTTTATGTATGTATATATTAGCCCGGGGGGATGGGGGGAGAGAGGTAATGGCACAAGGGGATTAAGTATCGCATTAGTATAATTTTATGACTTATTTTGCCCGCGGGTACCCCTTGCACTTAAGTTCCGCGCCAATTTATGCACGAGGGGTACCCGCAGACATACTTTCACCCTTTGGGGGATCAGACGCAAAAAAGGTTGAGAACCACTGTATTAGAGGAGGAGATGTACACATCAGATGGTTGGGCAGTCTCACTAAGCTTGGTAGCAGTCCAATACGTGTCTCGCCTGTATTGGGGCCTTTATTAACCATTTAGAAAACATGCACACTCAATCAAGCCGAGCATGCATTTGCATCTAGTGATTTCCGCTCTTCAGGAGTTTAGTGGTATATTATTACTAACCTCTACGAGTCGGTCCTGAGGTTTCAGTCCAGCTTTGGCCGCCGGGGATCCTGGGTCTACCGAGCGGATGTACTGTCCGGGCCGAGATTTCTCGCTGTGGAGGTTGAACCCGTAGCCATTGGTTCCCTTCTTTAGGTGACACAGCCGGGGACACCGATCCTTCACTTGTCCATTCATGTCCTGTAAACATAAGAGACAGAAGAATAAGGAACTCTGATAACTTTCCAGCATTCGTCCCCAGGACAACTCCTTTTCATCTTCCTATAACTATAGGTGTGTGTGATTGAAGCGATAGAAGATCAACAACACGCTTACAAAATCCGCCGCCCTTTTATGCGCACTTTCTATTTCGGATTCGCAGTCATACGGAAAGCCTAGGCTTGGTTTAATGACTGCCGTGACTAACCCCGGTAATGGCTGGAGGAGATTAACTGATAGGACGAGTCGCAACGAACACATCTGACAGGCTGGAAAATCATCAACAAATACAATATAGCAAGGGAGATTTATCAAAACCCGTCCAGAGGAAATGTTGCTGAGTTGCCCATAGCAACCAATCAGATCGCTTCTTTCATTTTACAGAGGCCTTTTCAAAAATGAAAGAAGCGATCTGATTGGTTGCTATGGGCAACTCAGCAACTTTTCCTCTGTCACAAGGAGGCGGCCATGACACATGATCACTGAGGGGGACTTTTTAGTTCTGATGACCTGACTGACTGGTTGCTAAGGAACTTTTCCCTAGCGACACCATATATGGACATGTTTATAGTCGCACGTTATATCAGTGTTTCCCAACCAGGGTGCCTCCAGCTGTTGCAAAACTACAACTCCCAGCGTCAGTTCTAATGACCTGAGTGACTTTGACCGACTGGTTGCTAAGGAACTTTTCCCTAGCGACGCCATATATGGACATTGTTTATGGTTGCACCTTATATCAGTGTTTCCCAACCAGGGCGCCTCCAGCTGTTGCAAAACTACAACTCCCAGCATCAGTTCTAATGACCTGAGTGATTTTGACAGACTGGTTCCTAAGGAACTTTTCCCTAGCGACGCCATATATGGACATGGTTTATGGTCACACCTTATATCAGTGTTTCTCAACCAGGGTGCCTCCAGCTGTTGCAAAACTACAACTCCCAGCGTCAATTCTACTGACCTGAGTGACTTTGACAGACTGGTTAATAAGGAACTTTTCCCTAGCAACGCCATATATGGACATGTTTATAGTCGCACCTTATATCAGCATTTCCCAACCAGGGTGCCTCCAGCTGTTGCAAAACTACAACTCCCAGCATGCCCAGGCAGCCTTTGGCTGTCTGGGCATGCTGGGAGTTGTAGTTTTGCAACAGCTGAAGGCACCCTGGTTGGGAAACACCACCTTATATAGAGGTGAAAGAGAATCGCTACCATAGCTGGCCATGTGACAGCCGAATCCGCTGATATTTCCAGGACTGATCCCTCCCTACCCTCCCCCGATGGCAGATGTCAAGGGAAGAAGGGTCGGACATGTTGGATTTTAACAATCTCAGGGACATAAGCCATGGCCAGGGGTATATGGCAGCATTTTTCTCTCCTCTTCGCATTGAGAACACATTCACGCTCGGCCAAATCGAGCGTGCATGTGAATTTGGGGATAAGAGGAGATAGCTCAGCTGAAATGGGTTGTTGTCCAGGATTTAAAAAAAACACAGCTTCTTTCTTCCCAAAACAGCGCCACCCCTGTTCTTAGGTTGTGTGTGGTATTACACCTCTGCGCCATTCACTTCAATGAAACTAAGCCACATTACCACAGACAAACTGAGGACTCAAGTTTGGCAGGACCCATTCCCTGCCTACTCTCCCCAATGGCAGATGTCGGGGAAAGAAGGATCGGACATTTTGGATTTCTCAGGGAGACAAGCCACTTTTCTGTCCTCTTGCCATTGAGAATACATTCACCATCGAGCCAAATTGAGCGTGCATGTGTATAGGGGGGGGATAAGAAGAGATAGCTCAGAACTTATGTGTATGACCAGTTGAAAGTGGTTTTCCAGGATTAGAATACCTTCTTTTTTGCAACAGCAGCGCCACCCCTCTCCTCAGGTTGTGTGCGGTAATACGACTTTGCTCTATTCACTTTAATGAAACGGAGCTGCAATACTAAAGACAGCCTGAGGACACAAGTGGCGCTGTTTCAGGAGAAAATCAGCTATGTTTATTTAAAGGGGTACTCCGGTGGAATACAGTTTTTTTTTTTAAATCAACTGGTGCCAGAAAGTTAAACAGATTTGTAAATTACTGCTATTAAAAAATCTTAATCCTTCCAGTACTTATTAGCTACTGAATACTACAGAGGAAATTATTTTCTTTTTGGAACACAGTGCTCTCTGCTGACATCCCGAGCACAGTGCTCTCTGCCGACATCTCTGTCCATTTTAGGAACTGTCCAGAGGAGGAGAAAATCCCCATAGAAAACATATGCTGCTCTGGGCAGTTCCTAAAATGGACAGAGATGTCAGCAGAGAGCACTGTGCTCGTGATGTCAGCAGAGAGCACTGTGTTCCAAAAAGAAAAGAATTTACTCTGTAGTATTCAGCAGCTTATAAGTACTGGAAGGATTAAGATTTTTTAATAGAAGTAATTTACAAATCTGTTTGACTTTCCGGCACCAGTTGATTAAAAAAATAAGTTTTCCACCGGAGTACCCCTTTAATCCTTACGCTTGACTTGAGAGTCCAATATGCTTCACTCAGTGGTGGTCCAACTGACGGAAAGAGACACCCTATGAGATGAGTTCATGCAGTGACTACTCCAGAAGTCGTGGATCAGCTGCGTACATGAAGCGGCACAGTGTAAAGCAGATAATTGTTTTAAGCCCACAAATCCCATTACATGACTAACAGGATCCCATTTAAGTCCTAATAATACGCTTATTTAAGCACAGGGGAGTCAAATATTTAGGCCTGGCCGCTACGTGGATGTGCCGCACCGGCAGACGCCCTTATGGTGCACCCAATAATTGCCCCCTGATCACTGTCAAAGATTTCGGGTTTCCCCTTTTGGCAGAGAGATTTATATTGATTGGCAGAGAGATTTATATTGAAACGGAGCCCCCCTTTAAATGCACCCTAACCCGTGGCTTGCAAAACTACAATTCCCATCATGCCCTGACAGCCGAAGGCTGTCAGGGCAAGATGGGAGTTGTAGTTTTGCAAAAGCTGCAAAGTCACAGGTTGGGAAACTAAATAATAAACTAATTTAAAGGGGTACTCTGCTGGAAAACTTTTTTTTTTTTTAATCAACTGGTGCCAGAAAGTTAAACAGATATGTAAATTACTTCTATTAAAAATTCTTAATCCTTCTAGTACTTATAAGCTTCTGTATGCTGCACAGGAAGTTCTTTTCTTTTTTAAATTTCTTTTCTGTCTGACCACAGTGCTTTCTGCTGACACCTCTGTCCATTTTAGGAAGTGTCCAGAGTAAGAGCAAATCCTCAGAGAAAGCCTCTCCTGCTCTGGACAGTTCCTGACATGGACAGAGGTGTCAGCAGAGAGCACTGTGGTCAGACAGAAAGGAAATTCAAAAAGAAAAGAACTTCCTGTGGAGCATATAGAAGCTAATAAGTACTGGATGGTTTAAGAATTTTTAATAGAAGTAACTTACAAATCTGTTTAACTTTCTGGCACCAGTTGATTGGAAAAAAAAAAATGTTTTCCAGTGGAGTACCCCTTTAAAGGGGGAGTGCCCATTAAAATAGGGTCCACCATAAACCTTCATAAATAGTCTTAGGGTCACAATTATTGCCCTAATATTATTTTGCCTCTATTAGGAACCCAAGCCAGCGACAACAGGCGGCACAGGCCGGCGGCTATTTTCTTGTGCCATATTTTAGCCCCACCCCATCATATTTACATAACCCCGCCTCCTTTTTAAAGGAGTCCAGGACTATTTACAGGAATAAGATGGGGGTCCCCCATAAACCATCATGAATAATCTTAGGGTCATGCTCATTGCCTTTATATGCCACTATTAGGAACCCAAGCCACTGACAACAGGTGGCACATGCAGTCCGCCATGTTGTCATGCCATATTTTAGTCCCACCCCCACACATGTACATAACCCCGCCTTCTTTCAGGGAGTCCAGGACTATTAACAGGATAAGATGTATATTGGTACACACCACCCGGTCTTTCCCTCCATCTATTCCAGAGGAGCTCTACAGGCTGGCGGGCCGCCCAAGGCCCTGTGTGCCAGTCAAACAATGATTTGCATCAGAGACATTTCCTTTTTTTTTGCATATTCGACACCAGCGCAAGGTGTAACCCGGGCGCCCTGGTTGCCGCCTTCTACCTTTTTATGGCACATTAACTATTTCCACTCTTTCTTTCTCGCAGAAGTTTCGCTTTCGCTTGTGCATGATCCTATTGGTTTTCTGGATTCTTTGCCCTGCCTGGTACCTGTATGGCACAAGAGCACTGGTGCAGGTACCATTACATATATATGTTAGGGTCATTCTTATCCAACGGTCACTGGACAATATAACAACCCTGGCCTAATACATTTCTGTTGATGGATTCTGCCGTTTTCGGTGGTGTCTGTTCTGGGGACTGTATTTGTGTAGGTGTCTGCTCTGGGGTCTGTATTTGTGTAGGTGTCTGCTCTGGGGTCTGTGTTTGTTTAGGTTTCCGCTCTGGGGTATATAATTGTTTAGGGGTCTATATATATTTAAGGGTGTACACTGGGGTCTGTATTTGTTTAGGGGTCTGCTCTGGGATCTGTATTCGTTTAGGGGTCTGTACATGTTTAGAGCTCTGCTCTGGGGTCTGTATTTGTTTAGGGGTCTGCTCTGGAGTCTATTTGTTTAGGGGTCTGCTCTGTGGTCTGTATTTGTTTAGGGGTCTGCTCTGGAGTTTATTTGTTTAGGGGTCTGCTCTGGAGTTTGTATTTGTTTAGGGGTCTGCTTTGGGCTCTGTATTTGTTTAGGGGTCTGCTCTGGAGTTTGTATTTGTTTAGGGGTCTGCTTTGGGGTCTGTATTTGTTTAGGGGTCTGCTTTGGGCTCTGTATTTGTTTAGGGGTCTGCTCTGGGGTCTGTATTTGTTTAGGGGTCTGCTCTGGAGTTTATTTGTTTAGGGGTCTGCTCTGGAGTTTGTATTTGTTTAGGGGTCTGCTTTGGGGTCTGTATTTGTTTAGGGGTCTGCTTTGGGCTCTGTATTTGTTTAGGGGTCTGCTCTGGGGTCTGTATTTGTTTAGGGGTCTGCTCTGGAGTTTATTTGTTTAGGGGTCTGCTCTGGAGTCTATTTGTTTAGGGGTCTGCTCTGTGGTCTGTATTTGTTTAGGGGTCTGCTCTGGAGTTTATTTGTTTAGGGGTCTGCTCTGGAGTTTGTATTTGTTTAGGGGTCTGCTTTGGGGTCTGTATTTGTTTAGGGGTCTGCTTTGGGCTCTGTATTTGTTTAGGGGTCTGCTCTGGGGTCTGTATTTGTTTAGGGGTCTGCTCTGGAGTTTATTTGTTTAGGGGTCTGCTCTGGAGTTTGTATTTGTTTAGGGGTCTGCTTTGGGCTCTGTATTTGTTTAGGGGTCTGCTCTGGGGTCTGTATTTGTTTAGGGGTCTGCTCTGGGGTCTGTATTTGTTTAGGGGTCTGCTCTGGAGTTTATTTGTTTAGGGGTCTGCTCTGGAGTTTATTTGTTTAGGGGTCTGCTTTGGGGTCTGTATTTGTTTAGGGGTCTGCTTTGGGGTCTGTATTTGTTTAGGGGTCTGCTTTGGGGTCTGTATTTGTTTAGGGGTCTGCTCTGGGGGTCTGTATTTGTTTAGAGGTCTTCTCTGGAGTCTGTATTTGTTTAGGGGGTCTGCTCTGGGGTCTGTATTTGTTTAGGGGTCTGCTCTGGGGTTTGTATCTGTTTAGGTGTCTGTTCTGGGGTCATTATTTGTTTAGGGGTCTGTATATGTTTAGTGGTCTGCTCTGCGGTTTGTATTTGTTTAGGGGTCTGCTCTGGGGTCTGTATTTGTTTAGGGATCTACATAGGGGTCTGTTTATGGGTCTGTACTCGTTTAGGGGTCTGCTTAGTTTGTCTGTCCAGGCATGCTGGTAGTTAGTTGTAGTTTTGCAACAGCTAGAGGTCCACAGTTTGGAAACCACTGCGGTAGTTGTTCTTCAAACAGGTTAGGTTACGAGCGTGACCTTTATAAATGGGTGGGGTGTTTGTAACAATGTGGCACCAATTATTACACTATTCTTTGATCTTCCTGATGTCACTGCTTCAAAGTATCATACCTGATGGGTGGAGGTCGGAGCACTACCTAGAACCCAGGGTAGAGATGGGATTCCAATAAAGCTCCATTCACTGAAAGGAAGCAGTGTTGCGATTCTGCCAAGTTTGATATATATATATTTTTTTTGCCTTTGTATTGCGTGATAAACTGTGACAAATATGCCAGGCATCGCCTCCTTCCATCATACATGCTGCCAATCCGAGCGGCACACACACTGGGGCACCATGGCCGACACTAACATATACTGTACATGTAGCCATAAACGTTCACACGCTCATAAAATTGGCTTCTCATGTTTGTCCATTTGGAGGAAATTGCCTGTCCAGAGCTGCTGACGTCAGGCACACAAGGTTAACCCATTGAGCACATCAGTCAGCATCATGTGACCTGCGCCTGACATTTCTTGGTGTGTACACAGCTTTCAGGGACTGGCACCCACGTTGAGGTTATCAGAAAGTAAAAGTGTCAAAGGCGGCCATAAAGACTTCTACTAGGAATGCTGGATTTCATCAGAAATCTACATACCATGGCTGGCTGGGAAGGGAGGGGGGCTTATCTATTCTTCTGAATTCTGTTACTACTTAAAGCAGTGTTTCCCAACCAGGGTGCCTCCAGCTGTTGCAAAACTACAACACCCAGCATGCCTGGACAGCCTTCGGCTGTCCAGGCATGCTGGGAGTTGTAGTTTTGCAACAGCTGGAGACACCCTGGTTGGGAAACATTGACTTAAACGGGTACTCCTCTGGAAAACATTTTTTTTTTTTTTTTTTTATTACTTGCTGGCAGAAAGTTAAAGGGGTATTCCAGGCAAAAACTTTTTTTTTTATATATCAACTGGCTCCGGAAAGTTAAACAGATTTGTAAATTACTTCTATTAAAAAATCTTAATCCTTCCAATAGTTATTAGCTTCTGAAGTTGAGTTGCTGTTTTCTGTCTAACTGCTTTCTGATGACTCACGTCCCGGGGGCTGTCCAGCTCCTATGGGGATATTCTCCCATCATGCACAGCTCCCGGGACGTGACATCATCATTGAGCAGTTAGACAGAAAACTTCAGAAGCTAATAACTATTGGAAGGATTAAGATTTTTTTAATAGAAGTAATTTACAAATCTGTTTAACTTTCCGGAGCCAGTTGATATATATATATATAAAAAGGTTTTGCCTGGAATACCCCTTTAAACAAATTTGTAAATTACTTCTATTTAAATATCTTAATCCTTCCAGTACTTATCAGCTGCTGTATGCTCCACAGGAAGTTCTTTTCTTTTTGAATTTCCCTTCTGTCTGACCACAGTGCTCTCTGCTGACACCTCTGTCCATTTTAGGAACTGTCCGAAGTAGGAGCAAATCCCCATAGAATACCTTTCCTGCTCTGAATAGTTCCTGATATGGACAGAGGTGTCAGCAGAGAGCACTGTGGTCAGACAGAAGGGAAATTCAAAAAGAAAAGAACTTCCTGTGGAGCATACAGCAGCTGATAAGTACTAGAAGATTTTTTAAATAGAAGTAATTTAAAAAAAAAAATCTGTTTAACTTTCTGGCACCAGTTAATAAAAAAAAAAAAAATGTTTTCCAGCTGAGTACCCCTTTAAAATATCTGGCAATGAAGGCCCCAGCATGAACTTTATATATGGTGCAGAATTGCTGCAGGATCATGCAAATCCATCAAGTCAGTGGTCAGGGGTGGTGGAGGGAGGAGGCATGCATGTTGTGGTTTGTCAAGCTCTCTAGCTGTTGCTGTATTACAACTCCCAGCATGTCCTATTTGTTAGTTGGCTGATACGCTGATGACAAAGTGTCTTCCTGCTTGAATCTCTAGTGGTCAGCTGTCACCTGGCAGTAAGTGTTGACTTTCTCTGCAGCGCCTCCGCAGGTGAAAATGATTATTACACAGTGGACACTCAAATCAATGGGCTGTTTGTATATAATGTAGGACAGGACAAGTCCTCCAGGGGGCGAAAGACAGGACCCACCTATGCTAGTGGGGTATACAAGAATAGATAGACAAAAGTATAAGGAGACATAGCATAAAAGAATTTTCTGAATTTCCTTTGATCCTTAGAATAGACTTTGGGGGAAATTTATCAACACATTGATACACATAGGGGAAGATTCATTAAAACCTGTGTAGAGGAAGAGCGGTGCAGTTGCCCATAGCAACCAATCAGATCGCTTCTTTATTTTTTTAACAGGCCTTTTTAAAAATAAAAGAAGCGATATGATTGGTCACTATAAGCAATTTCTCCGCTCTTCCTCTACACAGGTTTTAATGAATCTTCCCCTATGTGTATCAATGTGTCATTTTTGGGGAATGGATCTGATTCTTTTTATTCCACAATCTGTAAAAGATTAGAAGAAAACCACATAGGGCCACACAAATGCAAAGATGTGCACTGGAAAACGCGTTTCAGATGCAGAGTCTCCTTCTTCGGGTTACAATACACTTAAATATGGCATAAATCACAGCGTTGTCAAAAAGCAGCAACATGGTTATTGCTTGGATCTGAAAGTTCAGCCTCTGAAATACGCTGTCCAATACACCATATAACTTGTAGAAGGAGTCTGCCAGTCCCTGAAACGCGCTGTCCAATACACTATATAACTTGAGAATGGAATCCCCCAGCCTCTGAAATGCACTGTTAAATACACAATACAACTTGAAGAAGGAGTCTGAAATGCACTGTCCTATACACCTTAAGTAAGGGGGTCTGTTCAACCTCTGAAACGCGCTGTCCAATACACAATATAACTTGAGGACAGAGTTTACCAGCCTCTGAAATGCGCTGTCCAATACACAATAACTTGAGGAAGGAGTCAGTCAGCTTCTGAAACGCGCTGTCCAATACACCATACAACCTGAGAAAGGAGTTCGCCAGCCTCTTAACACACTGTCCAATAAACCTTGAGAAAGGAATCTGCCAGCCTCTGAAATGCGTTGTACAATACAAAATTTAACCTGAAGGAGTCTGCCAGCCTCTAAACGTGTTGTCCAATACATACACAATATAAGAGGAGCAAGAAGTATGCCAGCCCCTGAAACACGCCGTTTTGAGGAAGGAGTCTGCCAGCTTTTGAAACGCGCTGTCAATACACAATATAACTTCAGGAAGGAGTCCATAAGCCTCTAAAGAGCGCTATCCAACACACAATATAACTTGAGGACAGAGTTCGCCAGCCTCTGAAACGCGCTGTTCAATACACAATAACTTGAGGAAGGAGTCGGTCAGCTTCTGAAATGCGCTGTCCAATACACAAAATAAGTTGAGGAAGGAGCCTACCAGTTGAGGAAGGAGCCTACAAAATATTACCTGAGGAAGAAGTCTGCCAGCTTTTGAAATGCGCTGTCCAATACACAAAATAACTTGAGGAAGGAGTCCGTACGCCTCTAGTCTGCTGTCCAACACACACTATAATAGGAGCAAGAAGTACGCCAGCCCCTGAAACGCGCTGTACAATACACAATATAACTTGAGGAAGGAGTCCATAAGCCTCTAAAGAGCGCTGTCCAACACACAATATAATATGAGCAAGAAGTACATCAGCCCCTGAAACATACTGTCCAATACACAATATAACTTGAGGAAGGAGTCTGACAGCTTCTAAAACGCGCTGTTCAATACACAATGTACCTTGAGGAAGCAGTCAGCCTCTAAAAGCGTTGTCCAATACACCTTGAGGAAGGAATCCGCCAGCCTCTGAAACGTGCTATACAATACAAAATATAACCTGAGGAAGGAGTCTGCCAGCCTCTGAAACGTGCTGTCCAACACACAATATAATATGAGCAAGAAGTACGCCAGCCCCTGAAACGCGCTGTCCAATACACAATATAACTTGAGAAAGGAGTCAGTCAGCCTCTAAACGCGTTGTCCTATACACCTCGAGGAAAGAATCCGCCAGCCTCTGAAACGCACTGTAAATACACAATATAACTTAAGGAAGGAGTCTGCCAGCCTCTGAAACGCGCTGTCCAACACACAATATAATATGAGCAAGAAGTACGCCAGCCCTGGAAACGCGCTGTCCAATGCACAACATACAATATAATAAAGATATTTTTGATCAAACCCATTGAAAACTAGGACCTCCACCACTGTGACTGTGGTGTGCTCCTTTAAAATACAGGTGAATGCTGGTATAAAGTCTGACAGCTATAGGAATGCGCCAAGTTCATTACATAAAAATAACTTTGTGTCGTATGTCAACAAAGAAGTATCAAGAAAATCTGGTCCGGCCGAGGATAGTAAAAGCAGCAGGAAGATAAGGCGCATTATAAATAACCACATAAAGCCGGGAAATGATTACGCTCCTGACAATCAGTCACTGAATTATAGTTTTATCATCTAAGAGATAAAAATAAGACTTCTGCGCCACGATTGAGGATGCACGTGAACAGGCGGATTCACGTGTCTGCTATTGGCAACTGGCTGGGGCAGATTCAGCAATTCTATTAAAGCAGTGGTCTCCAACTTATGGACCTCAAGATGTTGCAAAACTACAACTCCCAGCATGCCCGGACAGCCAACGGCTGTCCGGGCATGCTGGGAGTTGTAGTTTTGCAACATCTGGAGGTCCACAGTTTGGAGACCACTGTCATACAGTGATGGATGATCGGTATGATTGGTGGGTCCCATGCACATGAATGGAGCTGTGTTGCAGTGTCCTTGCACAGCTGGTGGCAATGGTGTTGCTGATTCAGTTCTGCGCTCCTTTCACTCTCAGGATCGGTAAGGAGGATTTCGGGGTTCCCTCTCCCACCAATCATAAAGTGATACCATATACTAGATATATACACCATTACTGGCACCTTTAAAGGGAACCTGTAAGCTTTTAATTATGCTCAGCGCTTAAGTGTAAGTGCTGATTTGCGACATGCATGCCTTCTCCCTCCCCCACCCCTCCCTGCCTTGAGTGATCTACATACTTCAGAACTGTACATCATGTTGTGTAAGGAGGGGTGGGGGAGGGTGGAGGCATGCATGTTGTGGTTTGGCAAGCCTCCTTGACACTTAAAGGGGTACTCCAGTGGAAAACAAATGTTTTTAAACCAACTGGTGCCAGAAAGCTATACAGATTTGTAAATTACTTCTATTTAAAAATCCAAATCCTTACAGTACTTGTCAGCTGCTGTATGCTCCAGAGGAAGTTGTGTAGTTCTTTCCAGTCTGACCACAGGGCTCTCTGCTGACACCTCTGTCCATTTCAGGAACTGTACAGAGCAGGAGAGATTTGCTATGGGAATTTTCTGCTGCTCTGGCACAGTTTCTGACACGGACAGAGATGTCAGCAGAGAGCACTGTGGTTAGACTGGAAAGAACTACACAACTTCCTGTGGAGCATACAGCAGCTTATAAGTACTGGAAGGATTACAATTTTTAAGAATTAATTTACAAATATATATAACTTTCTGGCACCAGTTGATTTGAAAACATTTTTTTTCCCACCGGGGTACCCCTTTAAGCTCTAAAGCATAATATGGAGCTGACAGATCCCCTTTAAATGGGTACTGTCCCTTTAAAAAAAACTTTTAACATATCCCTAAGTGACAGTGACACTTTAACCAATACATATACAAGAAGTGAACAAAGGGAAGTGACGCATTACTGGCCCTTTCAGTTACTGGTTGGAACTTTTGCATGATATTTTGGCCACTAGGTGGCACTGTTCTCATGCTCTCTGCATGTAAATGTGCCTTTTTATTGCCTTTTACTACACAATACTTACCAGTATGGTAGCTATTACCCATGTAACTATGTAGAAAATGAAAAATTCCTTTCTCTAACTGTGTTCACATTTTACAAAGCATCATAAAAACAACAACCCTATAAAGCAAGCAGATTTATAAACATGGCCGCTTTTAGGGAGGTGTGAGATTTCACAACCAATCTGGACTTCATACGTTTTCACAGAATGTGCAGTATTTTAATGGACTTTTTTTTTCTTTTCTGGAATGCATAACCCATGAGGGGAAAACATTCCCGATGCCGCACTCCCACATAATATCTAAACAGACCCTTGGCGCACAGTCCGCCCGTGTCCTGCACCCGTGGCGCTCTGCTCTGGGGGGGTGAGAACGTGTGGAATGGACAAGGTTCAGAAGAAATTAGCCAGCGTTTATTTCACTGCAAACTTTAGGCGCTGAAACAAATGTTTAAAAGGGTTATCCGGGAAAAAACTTTTTTTTATATATCAACTGGCTCCAGAAAGTTAAACAGATTTGTAAATTACTTCAATTAAAAAATCTTAATCCTTTCAGTACTAATGAGCTGCTGAAGTTGAGCTGTTCTTTTCTGTCTAAGTGCTCTCTGATGACACGTGTCTCGGGAACTGTCCAGAGTAGAAGCAAATCCCCATAGCAAACCTCTACTACTCTGTGCAGTTCGCGAGACAGACAGAGATGTCAGTAGAGAGCACTGTTGCCAGACAGAAAAGAACAACTCAACTTCAGCAGCTGATAATTATTGGAAGGAATAAGATTTTTTAATAGAAGTAATTTACAAATCTGTTTAACTTTCTGGAGCCAGTTGAACTATAAAAATATATTTTTTCCTGGAATACCCCTTTAATCCTCACCTCTGCTGAAATACTCTGTGCTGCTAGAAGGCTTTAGTTGAGTTTCATAATTGCAGATTATTTTTGAGCTATCTTCTTAGAGGTTCTCTACCCTTACAGGAATACTTCAAGCACATACTTGTTAAATGGGCACTGTCGCCAACCTTATTTTTTGATATGTTGTAGTACTTATGTACTACAACATATCTCTAATATACTTTTATTATTTTTTTTTTTCATTAAAAAGGTTTAATTTACATTTAAAAACCGGCCACTGAAAAAGGACTGATTTTGGAGTGGCAATCAGTCCTTTTTCAGTTAGGCTGCACTCGCTCCCTGCCTGTCAATCAGACAGGCGGGAGCGAGCGCATTGGTTCCCCGGCCAGTGACTCCTCCCGCACATCGCCGCCGCTGTCCCTGCACGCCCGCTGCCGGACTCTGCAGTAACTGCAAGTGTAATGAGGGAATGGGGTATGCGGGCGGGGGGGAGGAGGGAACGGGCTAGTGCCATATTGGGGGGGGGGCGGCGCAACAGGCTAGCAAAAAAAAAGCATGGTGAGAGCTACCCTTAAAGCACCTGGACATTGTGGGAGAGGAAAAGAACCGCTTTTCAGGAGACTGGAAAAGCTGGGTGGCACGTGCCACCCAGCTTTCCCAGTCTTCTGAAGCCCCAGCAGTAAAAGACTGCTCGTCCTCCCTGCCCTCTCTCTGCTGTCTTCTCTCCACCTTCACTCCTTTCTCGGCCCTTAATAAATCTTCTCTTCCTCGCTTCCCTGTGCACTCTCCCTGCCGCTACACTTTTATCTGCACCTACCTGATAGGCAGTTAAAGGGGTACTCCCCTGGGAAAAAAAAAACCTTTTTTTTTTTTTTTAAATCAACTGGTGCCAGAAAGTTAAACAGATTTGTAAATTACTTCTATTTAAAAATCTTAATCCTTCCAGTACTTATCAGCTGCTATATGCTCAACAGGAAGTTCTTTTCTTTTTGAATTTCTTTTCTGTCTGACCACAGTGCTCTCTGCTGACACCTCTGTCCATTTTAGGAACTGTCCAGTGCTGAAGCAAATCCCCATAGAAAACCTCTCCTGCTCTGGACAGTACCTGACATGGGCAGAGGTGTCAGCAGAGAGCACTGTGGTCAGACAGAAAAGAAATTCAAAAAGAAAATAACTTCCTCTGTAGCATAGAGAAGCTGATAAGTACTGAAAGAGTTAAGATTTTTAAATAAAAGTAATTTACAAATCTGCTTAACTTACTGGCACCAGTTGATTAAAAAAAAAAATGTTTGTGTGGAGTACCCCTTTAAATCATACTTTACCGTGACTGCTGCTGTAGCTGGATGTTTGAAATTCTAGGGTAATCTCCACAGCCAAAGAGTAATGAGGTTGGGAGATGTACAGTGGGGCAAAAAAGTATTTAGTCAGCCACCAATTGTGCAAATTATGGTGGAAAATAAGTATTTGGTCACCTACAAACAAGCAAGATTTCTGCCTCTCACAGACCTGTAACTTCTTCTTTAAGAGTCTCCTCTGTCCTCCACTCGTTACCTGTATTAATGGCTCCTGTTTGAACTTGTTATCCGTATAAAAGACACCTGTCCACAACCTCAAACAGTCACACTCCAAACTCCACTATGGCCAAGACCGAAGAGCTGTCGAAGGACACCAGAAACAAAATTTTAGACCTGCACCAGGCTTGGAATACCATCAGTAACACACTACGCTGCCAGGGACTCAAATCATGCAGTGCCAGATGTGTCCCCCTGCTTAAGCCAGTACATGTCCAGGCCTGTCTGAAGTTTGCTAGAGAGCATTTGGATGATCCAGAAGAGGATTGGGAGAATGTAATATGGTCAGATATTTAATATGGTCAGGAGTTGCATCCAAAGAACACCATACCTCCTGTGAAGCATGGGGGTGGAAACATTATGCTTTGGGGCTGTTTTTCTGCTATGGGACCAGGACGACTGATCCGTGTAAAGGAAAAAAATTAATGGGGCCATGTATCGTGAGATTTTGAGAGAAAACCTCCTTCCATTAACAAGGGCATTGATTATGAAACGTGGCTGGGTCTTTCAGCATGACAATGATCCCAAACACACCGGGCAGTGAAGGAGTGGCTTTATAAGAAGCACTTCAAGGTCCTGGAGTGGCCTAGCCAGTCTCCAGATCTCATCCCCATAGAAAACCTTTGGAGGGAGTTGAAAATCCATGTTGCCCAGCGACAGCCCCAAAACATCACTGCTCTAGAGGAGATCTGCATGGAGGAATGGGCCAAAATACCAGCAACAGTGTGTGAAAACCTTGTGAAGACTTACAGAAAACGTTTGACCTCTGTCATTGCCAACAAAGGGTATATAACAAAGTATTGAGATGAACTTTTGTTATTGACCAAATACTTATTTTCCACCATAATTTGCAAATAAATTCTTTAAAAATCAGACAATGGGATTTTATGGATTTTTTTTTCTCATTCTGTCTCTCATAGTTGAGGTATACCTACCTTTTTAAGTGGGAGAAATTGCACAATTGATGGCTGACTAAATACTTTTCCACTGTATTGGAAGTCCCATAGACTTCTATAGGACTTCCGGTACATCTCCTCTTGGCTGCTGAGATTGCCCGGGAGTTTTAAACATTCTGCCCCTGGACAAACATAATGGTAAAGTATGATTTAACTGTCTGGGCTCTGCCTTTTTATTCTTGAGCTGAGGGGAATGTTGGCATCGGGATAAATCCCTAAACTTACTTACACTGTATTTTTAGTTGACCTATAAGAAACTTTACTTATTATTATTATTTATATATATGTATAGATAAATAGATGAAAATACCAACCACTTTGGCACTCTATGATGTAAGTGGAAGGAATAACAGTAAGTGGCAACGCAGTTTCGGTCCCATCTGCCAAGGAAAGTGAAAGAGATGGCATAGGCCCAACCATTAGTGTATTTCTTGGTTATAAGGTTACTTAAGAGCAAATGGGGCTGCCCTATTTTAACCCAGCTTTCCAGAGTCCCCAGTGGTAAATTTGTCTTATGCTACTACAAATTGGATCAGTTTTTCGGGAGCCTGAGAAAGCAGAGTGGCATTTTAAAAGAAATGACCAATTAGTAGGATCACAATGATTTGCGGATTGCATTCCCAGTAGTTATGGGGTTAATGATTACACCATCAGCTGCCAGCAAAAAGATTAGGAAAGACTAATTGATCAGACAATTCCTGGTGACCTTGTGGAGCCCGTCCTATTAGGAGCACAGCGCCCCCTCTCCCTGCCATTACTTCTTCACAATCATTTCTATTCATTCTCTCAGCCTCGTCATTTAGGCTAGTGGATGGTAATTATGGCTTCTAGTTAACCCCGCAGATGACAGGCTGCACCATAATTGTCACCGATTAGTGTATAGAGCAACATATTAGAACCAGACAACCATCTGCTGAACCTTGTTAGAGTGTGATCTCTGCAATTCAGTTCTGTCATATTTCTCAGTGTAAAGAATCATGGACATAGGAGGCAGTATTATAGTAGTTATATTCTTGTATATATAGGAGCAGTATTATAGTAGTTATATGCTTGTATATAGGAGCAGTATTATAGTAGTTATATTATTGTATATAGGAGGCAGTATTATAGTACTTATATTCTTGTATATAGGCGCAGTATTATAGTAGTTATATGCTTGTATATAGGAGGCAGTATTATAGTAGTTATATTCTTGTATATAGGAGCAGTATTATAGTAGTTATATGCTTGTATATAGGAGGCAGTATTATAGTAGTTATATTCTTGTATATAGGAGGCAGTATTATAGTAGTTATATTCTTGTATATAGGAGGCAGTATTATAGTAGTTATATTCTTGTATATAGGAGCAGTATTATAGTAGTTATATTCTTGTATATAGGTGGCAGTATTATAGTAGTTATATTCTTGTATATAGGAGCAGTATTATAGTAGTTATATTCTTGTATATAGGAGCAGTATTATAGTAGTTATATTCTTGTATATAGGAGCAGTATTATAGTAGTTGTATATAGGAGCAGTATTATAGTAGTTATATTCTTGTATATAGGAGCAGTATTATAGTAGTTATATTCTTGTATGTAGAGGCAGTATTATAGTAGTTAGATTCTTGTATATAGGAGCAGTATTATAGTAGTTATATTCTTGTATATAGGGGGCAGTATTATAGTAGTTATATTCTTGTATATAGGAGCAGTATTATAGTAGTTATATTCTTGTATATAGGAGCAGTATTATAGTAGTTATATTCTTGTATATAGGAGCAGTATTATAGTAGTTATATTCTTGTATATAGGAGCAGTATTATAGTAGTTATATTCTTGTATATAGGGGACAGTATTATAGTAGTTATATTCTTGTATATAGGAGCAGTATTATAGTAGTTGTATATAGGAGCAGTATTATAGTAGTTATATTCTTGTATATAGGAGCAGTATTATAGTAGTTATATTCTTGTATATAGGAGCAGTATTATAGTAGTTGTATATAGGAGCAGTATTATAGTAGTTATATTCTTGTATATAGGAGCAGTATTATAGTAGTTATATTCTTGTATGTAGAGGCAGTATTATAGTAGTTATATTCTTGTATATAGGGGGCAGTATTTTATAGTAGTTATATTCTTGTATATAGGAGCAGTATTATAGTAGTTATATTCTTGTATATAGGAGCAGTATTATAGTAGTTATATTCTTGTATATAGGAGCAGTATTATAGTAGTTATATTCTTGTATATAGGAGCAGTATTATAGTAGTTGTATATAGGAGCAGTATTATAGTAGTTATATTCTTGTATATAGGAGCAGTATTATAGTAGTTATATTCTTGTATGTAGAGGCAGTATTATAGTAGTTATATTCTTGTATATAGGGGGCAGTATTTTATAGTAGTTATATTCTTGTATATAGGAGCAGTATTATAGTAGTTATATTCTTGTATATAGGAGCAGTATTATAGTAGTTATATTCTTGTATATAGGAGCAGTATTATAGTAGTTATATTCTTGTATATAGGAGCAGTATTATAGTAGTTGTATATAGGAGCAGTATTATAGTAGTTATATTCTTGTTTCTATGACTTTTCCTGGTGCTTCTTATTAAATGAAAGGCCAGAAAAGGGTTTTCATCAGGTGATGGTGAGGAAATGTCCCTTGCTATGGGAATATATACCTGTGTGTACCTTGTGACTGAGCCAAAATATACAATGGAGTTTGTGTTACTTGTAAATCATTCACTAAGAGGCCAGAATCAGCTGTGAAAACAGAACAGACTCTGTGTACAAAGGCATCGGATGCCCGGAGAGGCCCTTGCAGGATGATGAATAGCTGGGAATACTACCATCCACTTGTGGAGACAAAGCCTTCGATGAGGGCCACTCAGTGTAGCCATAACGGCACGTTTCCCATAAATCCCATCTGCTTCATACAGGTTGTTCCCATCATCCATTGTTCCTGGACATCAGGGTGTACAATGTGTCAGGGACTGAAATCTAAAGCCCTGGAAGGGGGAAGGAGAGATGTGCAGTGCGGAGCTTATGTGGTTCCTCTCATTTTTCGGAATTAAAGGGGTATTCTGGGCAAAAACATTTTATCCCCTATGCAAAGGATAGGGGATAAGATGTCTGATCGCTGGGGGTCCGCTGCTGAGTCCCCCCGCGATCTCCCTGCAGCACCTGCATAGAATGCGGGTGCTGCAGGGAGATCGCAGGGGGTCTCAGCAGCGGACCCCCCGCAATCAGACATCTTATTCCCCCATCCTTTGTATAGGTGATAAAATGTTTTTTTGCCCAGAATACCCCTTTAATTCTCTGTGACTACAACCAGCTCTATATTGTGGCACCATAGAAGTATCTACATCCCATATAGCAGTGTCCCCTATGGCTCTCAGGATCCCGAATCCCAACCCCAGTATGACCAGACAACCATTGGCTCTCCCAGCATGCTAGGAGTTGTAGTTTTGCAGCAAAATTCAGAAACAGCGCCACATAGCATCCATAGGTTGTGTGTGGTATTGCAGCGCCGCCTTGTTTGCGTCTAGGGAGCAGAACTGCAATACTACGAACAAACCATGAAGAGGTGTGGCGCTGTTTCTAATGGAACTTACTGTTTACTGTTTATGTATACAACTCAATAATGATCCAGTATGCGGTCAGCTATAAAGCTCCCCCTACAGGTGGCTGCATGTAGACAGATTTTTAGGATTTAAAGGGTTGCGTTCTCGCTCTTGTTTTCGCACTGCAGGAGTCGGCCACGCCCTTCGTGACGTCATGGTCACGCCCCCTTAATGCAAGTCAATGAGAGGGGGCATGATGGCCCCAAAACGCAGCACTAAAACAGCGTTCCGAACATTTACTTCCGAATGCTGGCCAGTGGAGTAACAACATAACAAGTATGCCCCCCCTCATGATGTCACACACGCCCCAAAGTATAGACTTGCATTGAGGGGGCGTGACGTGACAGCGTGAGGGGTGTGTGGCCGTGATGTCACGACCCTCGCAGCCCTCACCCAGCGTTTGAAACAAAATGTTCCGAACGCTGGGGCAGTGGAGTACCCCTTTAACTTCATGTCTAAGCAGTAATCTCCAAAGCTCCCCCTACAGGCGGCTGCAAAGAGACAGAATTTTAGAATTTAACTTCATATTTATGCAGTAAACTATAAAGCCTAGAGGTGGCAGCACGTAGACAGAATTTTATCAGTTTAATTACTTGTCTATGCTGGGGATTTGGAGCTCTGTATCAGATCAAAAATAAATCAGAAAGTTGTAAATGAATACGAAGAAATGAATCTGCGCAGAAGTCTGGACCTAAAAACAACATGGTGTACAAAGGTGAGCCTTTACTGATCCCTATATGTAACCGGACTATGATATGATGTAATACACGCGCACACTCACTCACAAGGAATGTAACCTCTCCGCTACCCGATAAAACTGAGAGTGCCCGAGTCACTTCTTATATGAGCGGTGACTAAGTCTTCCTGCCTCTCGCTCTTGAAGGCTTTAGAAGAAGAACCTGTTTTCTCAGCTTGGCAAGAAGTTTACAAGAGAAATGTTTCCTTAATTTCTCCTCTATTGTTTACAGAGATTAATTCTCTTATCTGATGAGTAATCCTAAACCTAAGAGCAAGTGTCCTTAAAGGGCCAGCCTCTATAGTGGTGCTGCCCTCCAGATGGTGCAGAACTACAGCTCCCAGCATGTCTGGAAAACCAACAGCTCCCCAAATATAGCTCCTCCTGCTCTATAACATGATACCTGCAGATTGTACTGTATTGTATATATCTGCTCAGCTCCTCCTGCTCTATAACATGATACATGCAGATTGTATTTTATTGTATATATCATCTGCTCAGCTCCTCCTGCTCTATAACATATCTGCAGATTGTACTGTATTGTATATATCATCTGCTCAGCTCCTCCTGCTCTATAACATGATACATGCAGATTGTATTGTATTGTATATATCATCTGCTCAGCTCCTCCTGCTCTATAACATGTTACCTGCAGATTGTACTGTATTGTACATATCATCTGCTCAGCTCCTCCTGCTCTATAACACGATACCTGCAGATTGTACTGTATTGTATATATCATCTGCTCAGCTCCTCCTGCTCTATAACATGATACATGCAGATTGTATTGTATTGTATATATCATCTGCTCAGCTCCTCCTGCTCTATAACATGTTACCTGCAGATTGTACTGTATTGTATATATCATCTGCTCAGCTCCTCCTGCTCTATAACATGATACATGCAGATTGTACTGTATTGTATATATTCTCTGCTCAGCTCCTCCTGCTCTATAACATGATACCTGCAGATTGTACTGTATTGTATATATCATCTGCTCAGCTCCTCCTGCTCTATAACATGATACCTGCAGATTGAACTGTATTGTATATATCATCTGCTCAGCTCCTCCTGCTCTATAACCTGATGCCTGCAGATTGTACTGTATTGTATATATCATTTGCTCAGCTCCTCCTGCTCTATAACATGATACCTGCAGATTGTACTGTATTGTATATATCATCTGCTCAGCTCCTCCTGCTCTATAACGTAAAATCTGCAGATTCAGAACTTTTGTAAAACCTATTTACCATATACTTGCACACTGACATAAAAATAAATTTGTCTCTCTTCTCGTTCTTCTCTATTCCCCCGCCCCCCACCGTTACACAAAGATATGACTATATCCGCTGCTGGAAGCCCGGACACTAATCCGGAGATAATGTTACAAAATGCAGATTAGAGAAAAGCATAAAATTGAATGTCACTTGTTCCTGCGTAACCTTAAAACCTACTCAAATCTGCTTTGTGACGTTCGTAATCTACAGTTTAAGGGTGCGTTCACAAGATTTGCTGCAGATTTTCTGCTGCAGATTTTCCTGCCCATTGACTTCAATGGGCAGGAAAATACGCACGTGTGAACGCACCCTAAGGCAGGAGTCTCCAACCTGTGGTCACTACGGCTACAAACTACAACTACCAGCATAGGGCAAGGCATGCTGGGAGTTTTAGTTACACAATATCTGGGAGAGCCACAGCTTTGGGACCACTGGTTTAAAGGTATGGTTATAAAAGTTCAGTTGCAAAACTACAACTCCCAGCATGCCCTGACAGTAAAAGGCCTTCAGGGCATGCTGGGAGTTGTTGTCTTTCAAAAGATGGAAAGCCACAGGACGGGGAAAAATAGGTTTAAACATGGTCAGGTATCAATAAACCCCAGCATGACCTGACAGCCATCAGCATGCTGGGAGTTGTGGTTTCTTGCAACAGCTGGAGGGGTACAGGTTGCAGAATACTTATTTAAGGCGTTGTCAGGTTGAGTTTCCTATTAACTGCGCCCCACCTGTCCTCAGGTTGTGTGTGGTATTACAACGTGGCTCCATTCACTTCAATGGAACTGAGCTGCAGTACAACATCCAACCAGAGGACAGGGGTGGCGCTGTTTTTTATTATTTATTTTTTTATTAACAAATTAGCTCTTTTTTTAACCCCTTTAATATTTTTATTAGTTTTTGTTTTAACCCCTGTAATATTTTTAAATCAATCAATCAATACATATGAACACCCAGCTTTCCTAGAGTAACAAACCTGCCTAACTCTTTGTCTACAAACTACTAAGCCGCAGTGGTCTCCAAACTGCGGACCTCCAGCTGTTGCAAAACTACAACTCCCAGCATGCCCGAACAGCCGTTGGCTGTCCGGGCATGCTGGGAGTTGTAGTTTTGCAACAGCTGGTGGTCCGCAGTTTGGATACCTAGATTACTGGTTCTCACTCAACTTTCCCAGACCCTTTTTTTCCCTGCTAACTGTTTATAAAATGTAGCGGGGTTGGGGGTTTAGTAAATTCTTTACCATATATACGGACATTTTTTGCGCTCTTTACAGCATTCCTTTTCCTTTTTTCGCACACGCCCAAGTCATGCTCTTCCTCAGATTGTTCGGGACACCGGATGGGGAGGACATAGAAGGAAACAATATAGACATTTTTTTGTTTTCAGGGTCTAAAAATTGGGAGAAATGTGACCAAAAATAGCGACTGCTGCCGATCCGCGAACAATTCAAGCATACACCCCAGCTCTGTGGGCGAGAATCGGAGGCATTATCTACCGTCTCCAACAGTTGTGCCTCCGGCTGTTGCAAAACTACAACTCCCATCATGTCCTAGAACTGACTAGAGCAGCGTTCCACAACCTGTGGATTCCCAGCTATTGTAAAACTACAACACCCATCATGTCCTAGAACTGATTAAATCAGTGTTTCCCCACTGCTATAAAACTACAACTCCCATCATGTCCTAGAACTGACCAAATCAGTGTTGTGCAACCTCTGACTCTCCAACTGTTGTAAAACTACAACTCCCATCATGGCCTAGAACTGACTAGATAAGTGTTTCCCAACCTGTGGATTCCCAGCTGTTTTAAAACTACAACTCCCATCATGCCCTGACTGCTGCAGGCTGGCTGGAGAACACAGGACTAGCCGGGTGTAGCACATGAAGGGAGGTTTAGCTTTTGCTTGGGGAACACTGTTCTAGTCAGTTCTCGGGTATGATGGGAGTTGTAATGCTGCAACAGCTTGAGGGTAGCAGGTTGGGAAATACTAGTCTAGGGCATGCTGGGAGTTGTAGTTTTTGGTCTAGAAGATGATACACCATTTCAGTTGGGGGCTGGGGCTGCTCATAAACATCTCATGTCTCTGACCAGTGACACTTCAGCCATACAATCTTCTTATAGGATTCCATCCCATTAATCCCCAAAGCGACTCTATAACACACACAAGATTAGGAATCCCCCATTAATTCCAGACCCTCTGGCAGACCAGACTATAGTCTCCAGTCCTTTGACAAAATACAGTCAGTCCCAGTGTTTTCCAACCAGGGTGCCTCCAGCTGTTGCACAACTACAACTCCCAGCATGCCCGGACAGCCTTTGGCTGTCCAGGCATGCTGGGAGTTGAAGTTGTGCAACAGCTGGAGGCACCCTGGTTGGGAAACACTGGTCTGTCCTATAGGTACATGTGGAAGTCCTTGGGGATAAAGAGAAGAGTTTGTGCTAATAAGGTTATACTGGGGAATTGCAATACAAGCATTTGCCACAGTTTGATAAACTTTCTAGGCTTTCTGGGAATGCTGGGAGTAGTAGTTTTGCAACAGCTGGAGGCTCCCTGTTTACGGTCTGTTCACATTTTACATTTACACATACTAAAAATCTACAATGTGAACGAACAGAGCCTTATTAACAACCCTCCTGGCTGTAGATCAACCTCTAGTGACATCATCACTAGAGGTGGGGCTACAACGGACCAGGCTGGAGCCCGACCTAGGAGGGTAAGTGGACATCTCTGCCCACAGTATACAGCCATCTATATAGATGGCTGTATACTGTATACCAATCCCTCCCCCCAAGGAGTCAACAAGCACCGTTCAGCAGCACTAGTTAACTCTTTCATTGCTGGGTCAGCACATAGCACTCAGAGGTTAAAGTAAAGCAGCGGTCTATACAGAAGGCTGCTGTATTTTATGTTCCTGCTATATACCTCCTGTCCAGTCTGAGCTGTACCCGCAGCTGTATAGCTGCGGGCACAGCTTAGTCCCACTAGGAGCAGGGACTCCCGTCAACATAGTGACAGGAGTCCAGGCTCTTGAATAGTCTGCATCCGTCCCATGGAGTGGTACCCTGAAGACAGTGAAAAACTGGCACAAAAAAAGGTGTTTCCACACACATACACAAAACACGCCCCCTCCCATAGACTTGCATTGAGGGAACGGGGCGTGATGTCATGACCTCCCATCACGTCACGAGCTCCCGGCGCTGGCTCCAGCATTAGGAACAGTTTGTTCCAAACGCTGAGCAGCGGAGTACCCCTTTAAGAAGCTCTGTATACGTTTCCAGCCTCTGAATGACCCCCGTTTACTGACATCAAGCAGAGATCTTAAAAACGGATAGGATTCTCTTTATGATTGTTTAACTATGCAAGTTCGTTGACCGCCATTGTACCAACGCCAATAACACTGGATGAGTTCTTCAGAGGTGAAGCGTAAGGTAATGTAAAGATCAGGATGTTTTATGACGGTACATTCCCCATTGCCTCCTGATAAATGCCCCGTAACGTATCCGTGACGCACAAAGATTGTGATCTGCAGCACTTTGCAGGTGCACAAGGTGTGTGCTGCTTTTATTTGTCGCTTGGACGGAGATGCTGGAAATTCCTCGTATTGTCTCCGCTTTATCGCACTCCTGGCAATCGCATTGACAAACCTATTCTCTGGCTGGATGCTCGATGCGTCTGATCATGCGGAGGCGGTGTGAACAGCTGTCATTAGGGAAATGGCAAAATACGCAATTGTCACAATGTTTCCCCAAAACAAAAGCTCATATGTGATGAATCTAAGACATCCCGGGGCCTGCTCTCCAGCGGAGGGGGAAGGGGGACTGTCAGAGCTGAAGATCTGCTTCTATGTAACCTGCAATTACTGCATTGTGTAATTATACAGAACTTACCAGAGAAAAGGAGTCATAGCCATGCAACTAGTTCCCAGGCTTGCTCCTATACTATGGGGAACCTGGACCATGCTTACACACCTTCATCAACAATAGCATTCAGTTTGGGACCCTCCCTGTAGTAGCCACCGTGGGGGGATGCTAAGAACATCTTACTGATTTCAAGAAACAGCGCCTTTATTTTCTACTGGCTGTACATGGTATTACGCTTCCATTCCTCCCCTGAATAGTGCTAAGGTGCACTGTAAGCCCCGCACTTCCATCCCAAAACGGACCCTGTCCAGTCAAATTTAAACAAGCCCCGCACTTTTTGTGATCCAAGTTGCAGGAAGGTGTCGCGTAAATGGGCGCTGTCGGCAAGGACAATACATTTTACCGTCACCACAACCTAGTCATAGAGGATTGCCACCTGTCAGCTTTGTTTTCTGAATCCGCTATTCACATGACCATATCTATACCTTTAGCGGGAGATTATCAAAACCTGTCCAGAGGAAAAGTTGCTGAGTTGCCCATAGCAACCAATCAGATCACTTCTTTAATTTTTGAAAAAGCCTGTGAAAAATGAAAGAAGCGATCTGATTGGTTGCTATGGACAACTGGGCAACTTTTCCTCTAAACAGGTTTTAATAAATCTCTCCCCATAGTCTCCTTTATCTGCTAAAACATTAGGCTGATCCCATAGGAATTAGCATCATTTGAATTAAAAATCATATTACATTTAAGCCCCGCCTCTTCCATCCCAAAACTGACCCAGTTCAGTCTAATTTAAATAAGTTCCACCCATTTTGTTGTCCAGGTTGCAGGATGGTTCCACGTAAAGGGGCACTATCAGCGAAGACAATAAATTTGTCTCCTTTATCTGCTAAAAAATTGGACTGAACCCATAGGAATTAGCATCAGTTGAATTCAAAATCATATGGCATTTAAGTCCCGCCTCTTCCATCCCAAAACAGACCCAGTTCAGTCTAATTTAAATAAGTTCCACCCATTTTGTTGTCCAGGTTGCAGGACGGTTCCACGTAAAGGGGCACTATCAGCGAAGACAATACATTTGTCTCCTTTATCTGCTAAAAAATTAGACTGAACCCATAGGAATTAGCATCATTTGAATTCAAAATCACATGACCTTTAAGTTCCGCCTCTTCCATCCCAAAACAGACCCTGTTCCCTCTAATTTAAATAAGTTCCGCCCATTTTGTTGTCCAGGTTGCAGGACAGTTCCATGTAAAGGGGCACTATCAGCGATGGCAATAAATTTGTCACCTGACGACAGCTTTGTTACCAATCTTCGCCATTCACGTGCCTCTTTGACTAGACGAATGTAAGGAGACACGTGGCCGCCAGGCACCCCCTGACCCCGCTTATCTCCTAAAATATTGGGCTGGTCCTGTAGGGATTACCATTATTTCAATAGAACATCACATTTTTCCAGTTTAGTATACAGGCCCTGGTTGCGCCAATAGGTTGCTATAGCAACAAGACTGCTCTATCACTAGAGTGCAGCCTAACAGGCTATAAAATGCCGAAAAAAAGATGGACACTGTGTCCATTCTTTAAATAGATGGATTTTTCTTTTCCAATCCGAGTTGTTATTATGGTCATAACCCTAATATAGCCAAACGACTCAATGAGTTATTTGTGGTCTGAATTTCTCCATGCTGCCAGGGCCGTACCCCGGCTGAAAAAACGGAACAATACTGCGACAATAGTCGTCTTATGTCTCTGACAGGAAAATGGGCGTTCACTTTCCATTCACTAATGTAAGATAAAAATGTAGAACTCTGTCCAGCCTAACAACACACGGCGTCCCCCGAAATATGTGACATTAGGCTGGAAATAGCCGCATGTGAGGCCGCGACATTTCCGTATCAACAGCTGCGAGTCACCCTATAAAAACGCCAACCTTTCCCGCAATTTATATTTGCTGTAACTTCCGGAAATCTGGATGTCGAAAAGCAGTCATCTTCCACCTTTGAGGGTCCTGCACCCAACTAGGAGTCAGACCCCTTGTTCCAAAGGCCCTATAGCAGTCGCATTTGCTGCCTCTATGTATGTCTTGCTGTCCATAAAGGGGTACTCCGCTGCTCAGTGCTTGGAACAAACTGTTCCGAACACCGGAGCCGGCAGCACGTGACATCATAGTCCCGCCCCCTCATGATGTCACACCCCGCCCCCTCAATGCAAGTCTATGGGAGGGGGCGTGACAGCCGTCACGCCCCCTCCCATAGACTTGCATTGAGGGGGTGGGGCGTTACGTCATGAGGGGATGGGGCTATGACATCACGAGCTCCCCGCGCTGGCTCTAAGCATTCGGAACATTTAGTTCCAAACGCTGAGCAGCGGAGTACCCCTTTAAGGGTACATTCACATGTACGCAGATTTTATGCACAGGATTTTCTGCTGCACATTTGAATGACTGAGCACAGCTTCTAATCGGTAGTTACAAATTCAGCGCATCAAATGTGAACGTACCCTAAAGGGGTATTCCGGCCAAAGACATCTTATCCGCTATCCTTTCAATAGGGGATAAGATGTCTTTGGCTGGATAACCCCTTTAAATCTGTTGTAGGGGGAAAGTTAGTCGGCAACTGGTATCAGTGGCCATGTTGGTTGCCACCTTAGCTTTTCCATTTATTTGTATGAGTATCAGTGTGACCCCGGAGCTGTCGGCAGCAGCTGCTCTGATGGATCAGGTCCAGTTCACATAACACAGCATTTCCTTTTCGACTTTTTTAACTTGTTTTTCTCACACATGATCTTGCAGCCCATACAGCCAAAGTGACCCTGCCCTTCTCTTATCAGCGTTCAGCACTACCAGGAGGAATGTGCGAGAAGCAGCTGATATCAGAAGTCCTCCGCTCGCTCCGCAGAATGGCCAACGCAATAACATCCAAACCTGAGGGGAAAAAAAGACAGCATGGAGGACCGAGCCTCTGGGAATCACAGGAACCCGCTGTACTGATTCCTATTGTTCACCATTCCCACTACTAAAGGTTCGGCCATGTTGTATCATGAGGTAAAAACAGCTTGTCTTTTCATCAGGCAAGACTGCTATCAGGGCATCTTATCCGCAATGGTGCAATAGGCTGGGACCACCACAGATCCTGTTGAACAGCTGGCCGGGTCCCCTCAGTAAGGGTTTTAGCAGTCGGACCCCCAATGATCAAATCAATAGGCCATCAATGCCTATGGCTAGTTTTACATCAACATTTCTGTGTTTCGTTCATGCCGTTCGATAAAGAGACAGAAAAAAATTAAATTAAAGGATAGGGGATAAGTTATAGATCGTGGGGGATCCAACCGCTCGGACCCCCCGCGATCTCCTGAACGGGCCCCGGGAGTCTGCCGGAAGCGTCTGTTCCGACCCCCGCAGGAATCCCGGCGACGCGCCCCCTCTATGTATCTTTATGGGAGATATCGGCCACCGCTCCGTGCAGAGGTCGGCACACCCCCTTCCAGCGGACTACTGGTGCCCTGTTCAGGAGATCACGGGGGGTCCCAGTAGTCGGACCCCCCGTGATATATAACTTATCCTCTATCCTTTGGATAGGGATAAGTTATGTTTCACTACACAACTTCTTTAAGGGTTCATTCACACTACAGAATCTCCGCCTGGAGATAATATTCGCTAGGACCGCTCAGAAATGCGCCGTCTCCATAGACAGCAATGCCTTTCCGAGCGCATTCCGCCAAAAGAATGAACGTGTTCAGTCTTTCAGCAGAGTCTTGGGTCCGGAAGTTCCGCGTTGTCTGAATTTAGTGTGAATGGGCCTTAACTGATACTATTGATTAGGGATCGACCGATTATCGGTTTGGTTAATATTATCGGCCAATAATCGCGATTTTGAACATTATCGGTATCGGCAATTACCTTGCCGATATGCCGATAATGCCCCGCCTTGCCCATCGCCACCGCTGCCCCATCGCCTCCCCCCATCCCCGGTGTTATAATTACCTGTTCCTAGGGGTCCGCGATCCTTCTTGCTCCTGCACTGTTGCTGTGCGCTGCGTAATGACGAGTGACGTCCCGAACGTGACGTCACCGTCAGTACGCACAGTGACAGCGCAGGACGCCGACGGAGCCAGAAGGATTGCGGACCCCCGGGAACAGGTAATTATAATGCCGGGGATGGGGGGAGGCGATGGGGCAACAGCGGTATGTGGGCAGAGGATGGGGAGGAGGCGTTTGGGCTGGGGCGGTATGTGGGCAGAGGATGGGGTGGAGGCGATGGGGCAGCGGCGGTATGTGGCCAGAGGATGGGGGGAGGCAATGGGGCAGCGGCGGCGGAATGTAGGCAGAGGATGGGGGGGAGGCGATGGGGCAACTGTGGTGGTTAGACTCAGGACAGGCAGGGAGAGAAGCGTGCGGCGGCGGTCTCTGGCCCTGCAAAAGCCGCTGCACTTCATTGATTTAAAGCGCCCGCTTCTGCCCCGCCGGGGGGGTTGAAACAGCCGATAACTTATACCTGAATATCGGTATAAGTTATCGGCTATCGGCCTGAAAGGTGACAGATTATCGGTATCGGCCCTAAAAAATCGATATCGGTCGATCCCTACTATTGATGTCAATGGGTCATCTTTGTAATCCGTTCACCTCAGTTTGATGCAGTTTTGTTTGCAGTCAGTTTTTTAGCTATGATATACAAAAATTTTCTTTGTCCGGCCCAAAAAAAAAAAAGAAACAGACTACAACGAGGACTTTAACTTACGGTTAAATTTTACAGAGTTGGAGATTTATCAAAACCTGCCCAGAGGAAAAGTTGCTGAGTTGCCCATAGCAACCAATCAGATCGCTTCTTTCATTTTTGAAATGGCCTGTGAAAAATGAAAGTAGTGATCTGATTGGTTGCTAGGGGCAACTGGGCAACTTTTCCTCTGGACAGGTTTTGATAAATCTCCCCCAGAAAGTCTATGGTGACAGATGTAACCAGAGGGGGGTTCCGTTTCCATTCGTTCACTTCCGTTTTTTGTCCTTCCGCTTACGTACGTTCGTCAAACTGAGCATGCTCAGAGGCTGGCTAAAAACAGGAAGTGAGGCCAGATCGCGAGGTCTGCATCCCAGCTGCCCAAAAACAGTAGAAAGGAGAAAAAAAAAAGGACAAAAACTGATGTCAATTTATACAAAAGTTCCAGGTTTTCAAAGGAACATTCAAACTTACCTAAAAAACGTGTGAAATGTACATGTCACTGGCTATTTCTACACATATAGAACAAGACAGAAGGGGGAAAAAAAAAGATAGCAAGTACAAACTACGTTCCCACCATGAGCCGGCACCAAATGAACTTAAGTTTTTATGTGGTTATAAATAGGCTTGACACGACACAGATGGAGACGCGCTCAAAATAGCAAAATTATTTTCCATTAAATCCTGTAAACCAGTTCAGGTCGGGGTCACGTTCATGGTGTTTTTTCGGAATGTACAACTGCTGAAAGAAAAATTTCACAATATACTCCTATGACCGCAACTGGAATGGTTACCATTATGGGCGTCACGTAACTTTTTGTTGGTATTCAGATGTATACTGGAGATTTAAATGGGGCCTTAGGTGTATTCACACGGCAGAATTTCCGCCAGAAACGAAAGCTCAATACACTTGTATGGGATTCCGCACTCCCGTTGACACTTCGGAAATCCCGCATGCGGGATTTCCGAAGTGTCAACAGGAGTGCGGAATCCCATACAAGTGTATTGAGCTTTTGTTTCAGGCGGAAATTCCGCCGTGTGAATAGACCCTTACTCTAAAGCCACTCTTATAATAACCTTTGGCCTGTAAACTTGAAATGGATCGGAACCGGACCCGCTATCAGATGAGTATCTGCCCCTTTCCTAATTAGGTATCAGGATCAGTGCATGCACGAGAGAAGAAAATCACTCCGACCCAAAGTTCAGCAAATGATGCTTCCTGTATTTACAACAGTTACATGGGTTTTTATAGTCTGTAACAATGGGCCGTGTGCAAAGCTATACGACATGAAAAACTGTCCTTGTGATTGGTTTCTTCTAGGAATCGACCAATATTGATTTTTTAGGGCCGATACCGATAATATGTGAACTTTGAGACTGATAGCCGATAACTTATACCGATATTCCGGTATAACTTATCGGCTATTCCCACCGCCCAAGGCCCCGCAGAAGCCGCTGCAGATCAATGATAGAGGATAAGTTAAATATCACGGGGGGTCCGACTACTGGGACCCCCCGTGATCTCCTGAACAGGACCCCAGTAGTCTGCTGGAAGGGGGTGTGCCGACCTCTGCACGGAGCGGTGGCCGATATCTCCCATAGAGATACATAGAGGGGGCGCGTCGCCTGGATTCCTGCGGGGGTCGGAACAGTCGCTTCCGGCAGACTGCCGGGGCCCCGTTCAGGAGATCGCGGGGGGTCCGAGTGGTTGGATCCCCCGCGATCTATAACTTATCCCCTATCCTTTAATGTAATTTTTTTCTGTCTCTTTATCGAATGGCATGAACGAAACACAGAAATGTTGATGTAAAACTAGCCATAGGCATTGATGGCCTATTGATTTAAATCAATGAACTGCAGCGGCTTTTGCGGGGCCAGAGACCGCCGCCGCCCGCTTCTCTCCCCCTGCCTGTCCTGGGGTCCTCCCTAGTCCAACCACCACCACTGCCCCACTGCCTCCCCCATCCCCGGTTCTATAATTACCTGTTCCAGGGGTCCACGCTACTTCTGTCTCCGGTGGCGTCCTGAGCTGTCACTGTGCGCACTGATGGTGACGTCGCGTTGAGGACGTCACTCGTCATTGCGCAGCACACAGCAATAGCGCAGGACACCGCAGGAGCCAGAAGTAGCGCAGACCCCGGGAACAGGTCATTATAAAACCGGGGATGGGGGAGGCAATGGGGCAGCAGTCTCGGGGCACGGCATTATCGGCATATCGGCAAGGTAATTACCGATACCGATAATGTAAAAAATCGTGAATATCGGCCGATAATATTGGCCAAACCGATAATAGGTCGATCACAAATTTCTTCCATCTGTAGGTGTTCCTCATACAGCACGTGGGTCTCATCATCTTGGGTGTAGCTCTCTCTGGAGGCACCATCTTATACACATTGTTTTAAACACGATGGGAGGGGGAGCGAGCTAGCGAGTGGCCATTTTAGCAAGCATATTCTAAATAGGCATTTTAGCTTATCCATTACAGACTATGACAGTCATAAGCTTGGTGGCAACCATTGCAGATGTGAAACTAGGCCCTGACTGCCTCATGCAAGTTCAGGACCTCAAGTATTTATATTTGGGGAACCAAAAAGGAAGAAAGTTCCATCCAAAGTGAAATTATTGGTTTTGAGTGCATATTTTTGGAGAACTCTTAAGAGGAACTCTAGACTTAAAAAGATCTCACCGTGCGTGGTAAGGAACTTGGCTCTTTACTACTATAGATAGAAAATGGGGGGGGGGGGGGGAAGCCTATCACAGAGCAAATAAGCAAACAGATTGATAATATTTACAGAGAGCAGCCAGCATGTCTACTATTCCTGCAGGAAAAACACTCTAATCCTCTTGACAGATGGTCCGTAAAACAGTGACGTTTTCCCTGTAGTTATCAGTGTTTACACAAAGCTGAAAGATGTGGGGGGAAAAAATGAGCTACATGTATCAGGTCTCTCTGCCCAGATTCCTGACCCTCTGCATCCTCCGCACACACACTGCAGTCTTCCCGGACGTGAACTCGTCTTCATGAAGCCCGGACGTTCACGCAGTCACGACACCGAGCGAATAGAGGAATAAAGGGGTGACCCTGACTCTAAATAATGCTAGGATAGCATATGATGAGGTATACAGCTCCAAAACTGGGTTAAAGGAGTACTCCGGGATGTAAAAATTGGGTTTCAGACTGCCAGCAGTAAAAAAAAAAAAAAATAATGATTACATACCTGCTACCACTACCCCGGTGCCTCCGGTAACCCTGGTTGCCGGTGGTTGGTGAGCCATACTGCACTCAGCCATTCATCAGCCGCAGCGAAGTCCCGCCTTGGACGGCGATAGGTTGAACAACGGTGTGACATTTTCGCCCCCGGCACTGGTCTTCTTCCTGGTGCCAGAACCGAAAATGTTACACTGCCGCTCAGCCTATCGCCCTATGATGCGAGACTTCGCTGTGGCTGGTGATTGGCTGAGTGCAGTATGACTCACCAACCACAGGCAACCAGGAAGAGGATTGAGGCGGAGGCTGGTGCGGGTTACCAAAGTGACCAGCGATAGGTATGTATCCCTTTTTTTTTTTTTACTGCCGGCAGTCTGAAACACAATTTTTACATCCTGGAGTACTCCTTTAAAGCTACATTGGCTGCACAGCATCACATCCAATGATTGTCAACGTGGTCAAGTTGCGACACAACATGACTGCGACAGTTCTGACAGTTGTCCGAAATCCAACTTGATAGATTTTTTGTTGCAGCCTGCGTGTGACTTTGCTAGTGCCCATCATTTCGGTCGCGCAGCTTGGAAGAGATTTGTTGTGGTGATATGGCGCAGACTTTTGCTTTGTTCACATAAGGGTCATTGCTTCCAAATGTTTGTGACAGATCATTGTCCCGACAGATCACAGTTTTTTTATGGCAAGATGAATGTCTCTCAATGGCTGCTTCTTATCTGACTCATGGGGCGGACCACATGTATGACAT
This sequence comes from Hyla sarda, assembly GCF_029499605.1. Taxonomy (NCBI): domain Eukaryota; kingdom Metazoa; phylum Chordata; class Amphibia; order Anura; family Hylidae; genus Hyla; species Hyla sarda. The sequence goes on from NC_079196.1 coordinate 211,024,567, forward strand.
GGAATAACCACATTAAAGGGCAACAACTGAAATTTAAAGGGGTATTCCGGGCAAAAACATCTTATCCCCTATCGAAAGGATAAGGGATAAGATGTCTGATCGCGGGGGGCCCGACGCTGGGACCCCACACGATCTTCCTGCAGCAGCCCGCATTCTATACGTAGCTGTGTCTGCAGTTTCGGAAACCGCCGGGCTTTCGAGATAGGGACGTGACATCACGCCACTCCCCCTCTATTCATTTCTATTCGAGGGGGCGTAACGGCCGCAACGCCCCCTCCAATAGACATGAATAGAGGGGGCGTGGCGTGACGTCACGTCCCCGTCTCTGAAGCCCGGCGGTTTCCGAAACTGCAGATGCAGCTACGTATAGAATGCGGGCTGCTGCAGGAAGATTGTGTGGAGTCCCAGCGGCGGCCCCCTGCGATCAGACATCTTATCCCTTATCCTTTCGATAGGGGGATAAGATGTTTTTGCCCGGAATACCCCTTTAAGTAAAACGTAAGGTTTTCTATGTTTTTTCCCATCAAGTACTGTGCCATGGTAGGAACTTTCTTCTGTGCTCATTGTCATCCCCTAATGTATTCTAGGCTCTGAGGGAAGGCATACTGGTTGACATTTATCATTGTCTTTAGACTGTTTTTTATTTTTTTGTCTAGAAAAGGTGCAAAAAAGGGTTTATTTGCGCTGGTTTTGCCCCTTTTGGTTTGCACATTTCTGCTGATTTTGAGTTGCAATCCACTGATTTTGGCAATAAACATGACATGTAAGGATTTTATGAACTGCGCCTTTTTGTGAAAAGGCTCTAAAAAGGCGCAAAGCCACTGAAAGGTCTCTAAAACTACACCAGCCCAGACTTAGCTTAGCTTTTTGGTGTATGTGAAGAGAGAAATTTCAGAAAATGAGACCTGCACAAAATTAATCAAATGCCCTGCGACCATTTAATAAATTAGGTTTTTCTACACATTATCAGCACACACACAAAAAAAAGGTGTAGAAACATGCTTCACCTAGGCCCCTATCACACTACAGGTATCATCCTGCTTTTTTAATGCCGTTATTTTACAATAATGGATGAAAAAAACTAATGCAATGACTTTTTGCCGAGGTTTTTTTTACAGGATGATACCTGTAGTGTGAAAGGGGCCTTTAATTACTTCTATTAAAAAATCTTAATCCTTCCGGTACTTATTAGCTGCTGAATACTACAGAGGAAATTATTTTCTTTTTGGAACACAGAGCTCTCTGCTGACACCTCTGTCCATTTTAAGAACTGTCCAGAGTAGGAGAAAATCCCCATAGCAAACATATGCTGCTCTGGACAGTTCCTAAAATGGACAGAGATGTCAGCAGAGAGCACTGTGGTCATGATGTCAGCAGAGAGCACTGTGGTGTTCCAAAAAGAAAAGAATGTCCTCTGTAGTATTCAGCAGCTAATAAGTACTGGAAGGATTAAGATTTTTTAATAGAAGTCATTTACAAATCTGTTTAACTTCCTGGCACCAGTTGATAAAAAAAAAAAAGTTTTCCATCGGAGTACCCCATTAACGTCAGATTTTTGTACTGAGCATGCTCAGTACAGCTTTATAGAAAAAAGGTTTAACCTGATAAAAAAAATCAAAATAAAAAAAACTGATGTAACTGGTAATAACGGATGATAACGGATGAACAACATCAGTTTTTTTTAAGAAAAACCCCATTAAAAATAACGGATGATGGTCGTCAGTTATCAACTGTTATTACCAGTTATTGCATCCGTTATTGTAAAATGGCAGTAAAAAAGCAGGATGATACCCGTAGTGTGAAAGGGGCCTTACACCTACAATGATAAATGCTGGCCACTGACTAGTGCTCTGACCGCATATCGCAAAATGTTGTCACTATTCAAGTCAAGCAAGCAAAATATTTAGTTACCACTAATACTGCATCAAGACAGTAGGAGAATTTTCCTATTTGACTGGAGTAGCTCTTTTTGGCAGAGTAAAACCATTTTTTCTGGTAAAACAATTATCGCGTTAGGCGGGCAACTCACATGACGTCTGACCGGATGCGTTTTACGCTGGATAGAACAAGCACAAAATGTTTGTACACAAAAGACAGGTCCTGTCTTTTGAAATAAATATTCAGCTTTGCATACAAGACAAACACTGGTAGTGGCGAGTTCTGCCGACCCATGTGTGATTGAGTATGCAGCGGAAAATGTGATGTGTACAAGTGGGTGATGGATCTGCCGGCCACGCTGATTTATGCGCAAAAATGTGGAACCGCTTGAAGTTTAATAATGATGCTCAGAATTGTTTCCACCTGTCGCTACAAGTACTATATATGAGAAACAGAACTTGACGCTTTAGAATGTATTTTCTAGTGATATCTATAAATGTAGCCTGGGAATTTTTTTTTATATATCTATACACCCAGGTTGACAATTTCTATATATCTTTACATACAGGTTAAACATTTCTAAAGATTTATATATCCAGGTTGGAAATTTCTATATATCTTTACATCCAGGTTGGAAATTTCTATATATCTATACATCCTGGTAGGAAATTTCTGTATGTCTTTACAGATTTCTAATAATTTCCAACCTGGATGTAAACATATATAGAGATTTCCAAGCTGGATGTAAATATGTAGAGATTTGTATGGATGTATAGACATATAGAAATGTGCAGCCTGAATATACATCCAGGTTGGAAATTATTAGAAATCTGTACATTCAGGTTAAACATTTCAATATGTCTATATATCCAGGTTGGAAATCTCTATACATCTTTACATCCAGGTTGGAAATGTCTTTACATGTATACATCCAGGTTTGAAATTATTAGAAATCTGTACAGACATATAGAAATTTCCCACCAGGATGTATAGATATATAGACATTTCCAACCTGGATGTAAAGATGTATAGAGATTTCCAACCTGGATGTATAGGCCTATAGAAATGTTTAACCTGAATATACATCCAGGTTGGAAATGATTAGAAATCTGTACATTCAGGTTAAACATTTCTATATGTCTATACATCCAGGTTGGAAATCTCTAAACATCTTTACATCCAGGTTGTAAATGTCTATATATGTATACATCCAGGTTCGAAATTATTAGAAATCTGTACAGAAATATAGAAATTTTCTACCAGAATGTATAGATATATAGAAATTTCCAACCTGGATGTAAAGATAAAATTGCTATATCCAGGTTGAAAATTTCTATATATCTTTACATCCAGGTTGGAAATTTCTATATATGTACTGTATACATACAGGTTAGAAATCAACAACACTATAGTAGAAAATGTAGCCCATATTATTTTCTATGCCTTCTAACCTCTTATTGGTACGTCACAGGATATAACCAGTGGAGGTCCATGAGCGAGACCCCCCAAATATCGCTAGAATAAAAAGGTTGTGTCTCAATGAGATATACATACAAATGAGTCTTCATGCTATAGTATTATCCCAGTAAAAGTAACATTTTAACCCTTAACCTCCTGTGCTCTTGTCCAGGCCTGGTGTTTTTCTAAAAAAAAAAAAAAGTGTCAAAAATGGCAAAAAAAAAGGAAAACCTATGCACAAAACAACAGCATTAGCTATCCTTTCTGAACACCCTGGTCCATGCAGAGTGGTCTGGATTTTAGGAAATGTCTCTGCGGTCAGCAAGAACCATCAAAGGTCTGTAAACATAAGGCAAGACGGCTGAAAAGACTAATGGAGGTTGTACATCTTATACCATGAAAGTAATCATAGGTAACATACCATCCCTCCATAACTTATAAGCAACAGGCTCATAAAAAACTTTATTGCTCCCTTATAAAACAAGCTGATGCTACATAATCTGAGCTACTTATTTGTAAGATAACTGGATAAGCTTTCCCTCACCTTCCTGTTACTATAAATGGTGCCGACAATTCCAGTAACAAGAATATACCGTTGAGTTTGCGAAAGATGAAGGTCATAGACCCTACTAGATGTAGACCGATGGATGACTCCCTAGAGTTAAAGGAGTAGTCCAGTGCTGAAAAACTAAGGATAAGGGATAAGTTTAAGATCGCGGGGGGTCCGACCACTGGGGCCCCCCGCGATCTCCTGTACGGGGCCCCGGCTCGCTGGCCATATAGAGGGTGTCGACCACTGCAGGAAGCAGCGGCCGACACCCCTCCTCAATACAGCGCTATGGCAGAGCCGGAGATTGCTGAAGGCAGTGCTCCGGCTTTGCCATTGAGTTGTATTGAGGGGGCGTGTCAGCCGCCGCTTCCTGCGGTGGTCAACACGCCCCCTTCCCGCAGGCTTCCCGGGGCCCCGTTCAGGAGATCGTGGGGGACCCCAGCGGTCAGCCCCCCCGCGATCTGAAACTTATCCCCTATCCTTAGGAAAGGGGATACGTTTTTCAGCACTGGACTACTCCTTTAAGAAGACCCATTGCAACTTAAAGGGGTACTCCACCGAAAGACATCTTATACCCTGTCCAAAGGAACTCCGCTCCGTGCTGGAGGACTGGCGACTCCAACCGCTACAGCGAATACAGCCACCACCCCCTCTCCATTCATGTCTATGGGAGGAGGCGTGACGGCTACGTAGTAGCCGTCACGCCTCCTCCCATAGACATGAATTGACGTGGCGTGCCGTGACATCACTCCAAGCTCTCGTGTTCCGGACGCTGCCGCTGCCGGCCTGAAAATCGCAGGGGGGTCAAGTGGTGGGACTCCCGCGATCAGACATCTTGACCTTTGGATAGGGGATAAGATGTTTTTCGGCGAAGTACGCCTTTAAGGCCTGAATCTTTGTCTCCATCCCACAATTCTTTAAGAACCAAGCTTCAGAAGTTACCATAGAAGAAAACGGCTTTACTTTACAAAGGAGCATACTAAGGACGGGATCTTATCACGTCAAACAAGAAGATCACACTGGTGGAGATCCCTAAGCTACGACCTTAGAATAAGTTCATACGTAGCAGAGATAAGGCAAAGCTAAAGTGTTGGCGCTTGTTTTAGATGTTCAACCCCAACCCTATAAATGGTGCCGACAATTTCAGTAATAAGAATATACTGATGAGTTTGGAAAGATAAAGGTCAAGGACCCTACTAGATGTAGACTGATAGGTAGGGTTGCCCCCTTTCTTGCCCAAAAAAATACCGGCCATGCTAATTTGCATAATTAATTATATATGCGTGACATCACAGGATACACATATGCGGGGAAAATTTTGTCCTATTCTGACCCCTATTACTTTTATATTTCTCCTTATACGGGGCCTGTATGAGGGGTCTTTTTTTGCCCCCAGATCTGTAGTTTTTAACAGTATCATTTATGTTTTGATGGGACTTTTTGATCCCTTTTTTTTTTAAATTCGGGAGTTGCGGTTAGTTACTAACTACAACTCCCAGCATGCCCTGATACAGCCTATGGCTCAGCAGCTGCCCCAAACGAAAACTACAACTCCCAGCATGTTGGACTATATAGTAGTATATAGTATAGGTCAGTGTTTCCCAACCTGGGGTGCCTCCAGCTGTTGCAAAACTACAACTCCCAGCATGTTGGACTATATAGTAGTATATAGTATAGGTCAGTGTTTCCCAACCTGGGGTGCCTCCAGCTGTTGCAAAACTACAACTCCCAGCATGTTGGACTATATAGTAGTATATAGTATAGGTCAGTGTATCCCAACCTGGGGTGCCTCCAGCTGTTGCAAAACTACAACTCCCAGCATGTTGGACTATATAGTAGTATATAGTATAGGTCAGTGTATCCCAACCTGGGGTGCCTCCAGCTGTTGCAAAACTACAACTCCCAGCATGCCCGGACAGCCAACGGCTGTCCGGGCATGCTGGGAGTTGTAGTCCTGCAACAGCATGAAGCTCTCTGGTTGGGAAACACCGGTATAGTATATGGTGCAACATTCCGTGAGTTGGAGGATTGGTTGGATAAATACCGGCCATTGCATATTTTTTATATAAAAATACCGGCCAGGTGACAACCCTAGATGACTCCCTCCGGTTTAGAAATCCCATTGCTACTTGTGGTATTAACACTGGTTGAGATCCTTGGGTTCATATGTGGCAGAGATATGGCCAAGCCATAATGTGTTGGTGCTTGTTTTGGATGTTTAACACCACATAAAGGGGTACTCCGGTGGAAAACATTTTATTAATTTTTTTTAATCAACTGGTGCCAGAAAGTTAAACAGATCTGTAAATGACTTCTATTAAAAAAAATCTTAATCCTTCCAGTACTTATCAGCTGCTGTATAATACAGAGGAAGTTCTTTTCTATTTGAATTTCTTTTCTGTCTGACCACAGTGCTCTCTGCTGACACCTCTGTCCATGTCAGGAACTGTCCAGAGCAGGAGCAAATCCCCATAGCAAACCTCTCCTGCTCTGGACAGTTCCTGACCTGGACAGAGGTGTCAGCAGAGAGCACTGTGGTCTTGACAGAAAAGAAATTCAAAAAGAAAAAGAACTTCCTCTGTATTATACAGCTGCTGATAAGTACTGAAAGGATTAAGATGTTTAAATAGAAGTCATTTACAAATCTGTATAACTTTCTGGCACAAGTTGATTTAAAAAAAAAAAAGTAGATTTTTTTTTTAACCCGTTGAAAGGGTGAAAAAACATGGCGGCTTCCTGTATCCAATTGTGTGACTCGATTCCTTTGATATGAATATGGTCGTGCCGTGGACAGGTGTGGTGCTCTTTCTAGAAGGTTTTCTAATCCTGGACGAGCCCTATCATTTGTCAGTACTTTTCCAGGTAGTGAAAACGTTAATGGTGTAGAAAGAATCTGCCTCGTAAAAAGTCCTTCACTCGTGTACCTCGGCCTGACCTCTGGGTGTCAGCACTTTTTGATGTATATCTCATTTTTACAAGCGGAGGAGGAACCAGAAAACCAAGAGACAGCAAAAACCAAAGTATGTCCGGCACCACGATTGCCGCTAAAACCTCCAGTTTATTGAGGAATAAAAACTGATAACATCTACACAGGTGAAGCACTCAGACGGATCCCTCCAAGGAACAGCCCAGGATAAAAGCAGCGCACAAGACTTCAAAGGTAAAATGGTTTATTTACCCGGCATGCAACGCGTTTTGCTGGACAACCAGCTTCATCAGGCATGCCTGATGAAGCTGGTTGTCCAGCGAAACGCGTTGCATGCCGGGTAAATAAACCATTTTACCTTTGAAGTCTTGTGCGCTGCTTTTATCCTGGGCTGTTCCTTGGAGGGATCCGTCTGAGTGCTTCACCTGTGTTGCCAGGAGCGGCTGCCGTTCTTCGCCCGTTGAAGGGTTATCCCACGCTTTCACCATAGTTGTACTTGGTTGCAGTACAACTATACTCGGTGAGCATTTCTGCTTGTTTTCCAGCTTCTCTTTACAACACGTTATCACACTAGGAGCGCTCTCCTTGTCTGTATTTAACATCTACACAGAGCGTAGTAGCATACGCGTTTCGAGCATTAGTGCCCTTAGTCATGGCCAGGAGGTTTTACCTGCTATCGCGGTGCCGGACATACTTCTATTTTTTGCTGTCTGCTTGTGTGAAGGTGAACGCCACCCGACAGTCTGAGCACAAGAGCAGAGGAAAGGATAAGGCTGGGTTCACACCACGATTTTGCAGTACAGTTCCCGTATACGTTTTTAATTTGAAAACCGCACGGAATCGTATTGAAAACCGTATGCATTGACTCTCCATTGAGAACCGTATGCCAAAAGATGCATCAGGTTGTGTCTATTTTGCATCCTGTACGGTTTTGTCAGTACCCAAAACTGTAGTCTACCACGGTTTTTGGTTCGGGTGAAAAACCGTATTGAAACGTATACTTTTTTTTTTTTTTAACATGGGAGTCAATAGGAACTGTACAGAACCATATGAACGTACGGTTTTATCCAGTTTTCACCATACGTTTTTTTACTTTGCACAGTTTTTTTCTCTGAATTTCAATCAAACAAGTGAAACTTTATTCATAATGGAATGAAAAGTTTTAAAACGTATACATTTTTTTCTTAAAAAACGGATGCAACAATAATTTTTCAAACTGTATACGGATTAAAATCTGTACACTCGTTTTGATACAGTTTAGTCCGGTTTTGAGGAATCCGTTTTTTAGCAAAAACTTGATACGGGAACTGTACTGCAAAAACATAGTGTGAACCCAGCCTAAGAGCGGTCAGCTACTGTATGAGGAAACCAAGAGAAACCCATACAGAACCCCAGGTGTCAGACACCTGCTAAAAGAAGTCATCTGATCGACAGGACCCCAGCCATTTTTTATTTACTGATAAGCTCCAGCTCTTTTCTAATCGGTCTCTTTTTTTTAATTTATTTTTTATTGTATTTTTATTTTTAGTACATTATTGTGAGGACAGCCATCTTGCTTGATCTGTTTTAAACAGCGTTTGGAAATATGCTTTACGGCAAGCCCCATGGACATAGACCCTGTTCTTTTGTTTGTGAGCATGTGCAGAGGTCATTCTATAGAGAAGGGGGAGGCTGAGCTCCTACTGTCTACTCTATATACTGTAGTCACCTTTTACTGTAATTCTGTACAGATCACTTTCCAGCAGCCTCCTCCTTATCATCTCAGACAGGACAGGAAGTCTCAGATGAGTTTTAGTCCTAGTGGTCAGCTGAACATCAATTTGGTTGTCAGCTATTGAAGGTGAAAGGGCAGCTTCAGTCCCGGGTTGGCATACAATTGATGAAAGTGTGCCAAGCCTTTGAGTTTATCTGCTGGGTAAATTTCGGTTGCTAAGGATAAACTGCTTAGCAACCAGTGTTTTCAATTAGGTTGTCAAGCAATGTGTCTCTAGTAACCAGTCGCTCTCAGATTACTTATGCAGGACTGTCACGGGATTGTGTAAATAGACAGGACAATAGGAGGGACTAATGGGGATGTCCAAAATAAGGAAAAACATGGCTGCTTCCGTACAAAAGCAGCACCACAGCTGTCCACAGGTAGAGGGAAGTGCCCCATTTACTTCACTAAAGGGGTTGACCACTTCTGCTCTTATGGGTTTTCTGGCCAGGTGGTCGAAAAAATAAAAAATGGCCGAAGCAGGAAAGTTAAAGGGGTACTCCGCCGCTCAGCGTTTGGAACAAACTGATCCGAACGCTGGAGGCGGCAGCTCGTGACGTCATAGAGCCACCCCTCATGGCATTGCGCCCCGTCCCCTCAATGCAAGTCTATGGGAGGGGGCGTGACAGCTGTCACGCCCCCTCCCATAGACTTGCATCGAGTGGGCAGGGCTATGACATCACAAGGTTTGTTCCAAACGCTGTGCAGCGGAGCACCCCTTTAACTGTGATCTGAGCTCCCATAATGCACTGCACTAGTAATACACATTCATTGAAAAGGCATCCAAATCTAATGTGTACGGGGGCAGCACCACAGTCCCTGATGGTAGATGGGTTGCAATGCCGCTGTCAGACACTTCTTAAAGGAAAACTGTCAGCCTATTCATCCACAATAAACCAAATAAAGTATGGGTGAACAGGAGTCCAACGAGGGGTCACTTAGGGTCCACTTCGCGATCCTCCGGCGTCTTCTGCATCTTCTGCGGGGTCCGGGCCTCGCTTTCCGGCGTCGTTATTATGTCGCTGCGCACGCCGTCCCGGCGCACCAACGTAATAACGTCACCAGAAAGTGAGGCCCGGACACCGGAGAAGATGCGGAAGAAGCCGGAGGATCCCGAAGAAGACGCCGGAGCAGCGGGACAGCATCGGGAGCGGTGAGGACGCGGTCCGGAGCGGCGGGGACAGGTGAGTATTAAATGCACTTTTTACATTGCACGAATCCCTCAACATACGATGGATTCGACAAACGATGGGTCGTTTGGAACGAATTACCATCGTATGTTGAGGGACCACTGTACTTCTATTTAAAAATGTTATTCCTTCCAGTACTTATCAGCTGCTGTATACTACAGAGGAAGTTGTATTTCTTTCTGGAGCTCTTTCCAGTCTGACCACAGTGCTCTCTGCTGACACCTCTGTCCATGTCAAACTGTTCTGAACACTGGAGTCGGGAGCTCGTTACGTTAAAGCCCCACCCCCTCATGACATCACGCCACATCCCCTCAATGCAAGTATATGGGAGGGGGTGTGACAGCCATAGACTTGCATTGAGGGGGTGGGGCGTGACGTCATGAGGGGGCGGGGGAATGACACGTCGGCTCCAGCGTTCAGAACCGTTTGTTCCAAACACTGACCAGCGGCTTTAATGGGAGTTGCATGTAAACAGTAAAGTAAACGGCGTTGCTCCTGGGCCTATGCTGGAAAACCTGTAAAAGCCGAGGTAGGACAACCCCATTAAAGCTTATAGGGGTACTCCGGTGAAAACCTTTTTTCTTTTAAATCAACTAGTGGCAGAAAGTTAAACATATTTGTAAATTACTTCTATTAAAAAATCTTAATACTTCCAGTACTTATTAGCTGCTGAATGCTACAGAGGAAATTCCTTTCTTTTTGGAACACTGATGACATCACGAGCACAGTGCTCTCTGCTGACATCTCTGTCCATTTTAGCATCCATACATAGCAGGTGAATGCTAAGGGCAGCATGGTGGCTCAGTGGTTAGCACTGCTGCCTTGCAGTGCTGGGGACTTGGGTTCAAATCCCACTAAAGACAACAATAAATAAAGCGTTATTATTATTATAATAACGTCAGCAGAGAGAACTGTGCTTGTGATGTCATCAGAGAGCATTCCAAAAAGAAAAGAATTTCCTCTGTAGTATTCAGCAGCTAATAAGTCCAGGAAGGATAATAAAGAATCTCTTTAGAAAATTAAAGAATTTTCTCTAAGAGGTAAAACAAAGTACAGGCCAGATGCCAGGTTCTGGTGAATCCCCCACAGACACGGAAAGTATTTCATGACAGAAACTTCACGTCTTGTCCAACCTTATAAACGTAGCAGAGCTGTTTATGTTACAGATAAAGGCTGAAGAACATATCTAACCTCCCTTATCTCGTCCCATCAACATTACGGCAGAACATTATGTAAGTACCATGTGGGACACGGGGGCCCCTTCATCACCCAATACATCAGCAAGGAGAGGCAAAAACATTCAACAGGAAGCCATGTTGGAAATTGAATCCATGCACAAATAGAAAACAGAGGACATCATCTCCCACGAGGTATAAATTCCTGTCAGATTCTACAAGTTTTTAGAATTTCTGAAGGAGGAAAAGATGTTCTGCAGCGGCGCTGCCCTTAGGAGATCGATTTCAGTTCCAGTCCAGTTTAGTAAAAGTATTCACATTTATTTGTGCATACATATAGGAACAGACAAGCAAGACGCGTTTTGGGGTTAGGTGACCCCTTTCTCAACTGCAGATTTAAAAAGTTCAGGTCTTGCCTATATGTTGTTACGCCGGAGCGCTCACGGCGGTCTCCCCTCTGCAGCACCCCGGTCAGACCCGCTGACCGGGAGCGCTGCACTGTCACTGCCGGCGGGGATGCGATCCGCGTAGCGGGACGCGCCCGCCCGCGGGTCGCATCCCAATCTACTCACCTGTCCTGTTCCCTGGCTGTCACGTCCCGGCACGCGCGACCCCGCTCTCTAGGGCGCGCGCACGCCGGCTCTCTGAGATTTAAAGGGCCAGTGCACCATTAATTGGTGGCTGGCCCAATCAGTGTAATTAGCTTCCATCTGCTCCAGGCTTATATAAACCCACTTCCCCTTCCTGTGCTTGCCGGATCTTGTTGCCTTAGTGCCTAGTGAAAGCGTTTTGTGAGTGCCTTTACCAGTGTTTCCAGACCTTCTGCCGTTGCCCTTGACTACGAACCTTGCCGCCTGCCCTGACCTTCTGCTACGTCTGACCTCGCCTCTGTCTAGTCCTCCTGTACCGCGCCAGTCTCAGCAGTCAGCGAGGTTGAGCCGCTACCGGTGGATACGACCTGGTTGCTACCGCCGCAGCAAGACCATCCCGCTTTGCGGCGGGCTCTGGTGAAAACCAGTAGCAACTTAGAACCGGTCCACCGACACGGTCCACGCCAAACCCTCGCTGACACAGAGGATCCACCACCAGCCAGCCGAATCCTGACATATGTATGCACAAATAAATGTGAATACTTTTACTAAACTGGATACTTTTACTGAACATCTTTTCCTCCTTCAGCGACTCTAATCTCTGCCGACCTCCACCTGAGTTTCTGCAGGCTGCAGCCCGAGATCTCTCGTCTGACCCCATATGGAGGGGGTGATAAGCTTTTTTCAAGAATTCCCCAGGTGAGCGCACATTACACGGGGGTCGTGTGGGAAAATATACCCACGAAATCACACGAGGCGCTGTCCTCTCCTTGTCTTCCTTCTCTCTTTTATTGCTCTACAGTTTTTGACACTAAATTTTTTGAGAAAATTTTTGAGAAAATACAACATAATGTACTAGCAAATACAGTGATCCCTCAACATACGATGGTTATCCGTTCCAAATGGACCATCGTTTGTTGAAACCATCGCATGTTGAGGGATCCGTGCAATGTAAAGTATAGGACAGTGGTCTGCAACCTGCGGACCTCCAGATGTTGCAAAACTACAACACCCAGCATGCCCGGACAGCCGTTGGCTGTCCGGGCATGCTGGGTGTTGTAGTTCTGCAACATCTGGAGGTCCGCAGGTTGCAGACCACTGTTAGAGGAAGTTGTACTCACCTGTCCCCGCCGCTCCGGACCGTCACCGCTCGTCACCGCTGCCCTGGATGTCGCCGTCCATCGCTGTCGCCGCGTCCCCGAGGTGTCCCCGACGCTCCAGCAAGGCCTCTGCTTCCCCGGCATCCTCGCTCTCCGTCACCACCATCACGTCGCTACGCACGCCGCTCCTATTGGATGACGGGACGGCGCGCGCAGCGACGTGATGACATCGATGGAGAGCGCCGACGATGCAGGGAATCCCGAAGAGGACGCGCCGGAGCCCCGAGGACAGGTAAGTGATCGTCAGCGGACCACACGGGGCACCGTAAACGGCTATCCGGTGGCAGCTGAAGCAGTCTGCGCTGCCGGATAGCCGTTTATGCGATGGCCCCGACATACAAAAGCATCGTATGTTGATGCTGCCTCTGAGAGACCATCACATGCTGAAATGATCGTATGTCGGGGCCATCGTAGGTCGAGGGGTCACTGTATATATATCAGGATATTTAGGCCCAACTTGATTTGAAACCCCCTCAAAATGGCTACCTTGCAACCCAATTTGTGAATTTGTCCTACAAGAATTGGGACTGCTGGCAAGTGTGACTGCATACAAATAGGGTACCTTAGTGTACCTTCACACAGGTGGGATGCCCACGAGTTTCCCGCTGCATGTTTTCCACGGTAGACCCCATTAAACTCAATGTAATTGGAAAATCCACAGCAGTTCAAACCCAGCAGTGGGAAACCAGTGGGTAACCCGCCTGTGTGAACAGAGCTGCCGTGGAAGAAGCCCAGGTCAAAATCCCATTCAGACAATACATTAAAACCCATTGTTGAGTGTTTTAGTGATAATCTATATATAGGCGCAGGAGAGGAAATTTTAGTGGCGGGGTGTGGGTTCTTCGTCAGCGGGAGGCACATCCTGCCACCCCACCCAGATAAAACAAAATCGGCCTCATCTATTGTCTCCATCAAGGAACACATCTAGGGTAAAGAAAATCTGAGGTTTTCCACAAGTAGAGAAATCTACTGTGAGGGAAAACAAAATGGCTGCTGTGAGTATAAAAAGGTAAAACGGTACAATAAAATTGAACAACCTTAACTTCAGAAGCTCATAAGTACTGAAAGGATTAAGATTTTTAAATAGAAGTAATTTACAAATCTGTTTAACTTTCTGGAGCCAGTTGATAGATATATATTATATATATATATATATATATATATATATATATATATTTTTTTTTTTATATATATATATATATATATATATATATATATATATATATATATAAAAATTTTCCTGGATAACCCCTTTAAGCCCCAAAGGATCAGGGTTGCAGTTTCAGGTCCAGCTTAGGTCCTTTTTATAAATGAAAGAAATGATTACAATTTTTAGATCCTATGGACCAGAAAGATCAGGATGAACAATTTTTGTCCTGTATAGGCCACATTATGGACCCGAAATATTAGGATGAACAGTTTGAGGTCGTCTTTAGGCCATATAATGGACCAGGCTGGTCAGGGTGAACAGTTTAGGTCAGTGGTCTCCAACCTGCGGACCTCCAGATGTTGCAAAACTACAACTCCCAGCATGCCCGGACAGCCGTTGGCTGTCCGGGAATGCTGAGGAGTTGTAGTTTTGCAACATCTGGAGGTCCGCAGGTTGGAGACCACTGGTTTAGGTCCTGTTTAGTCCCTATTCTGTTGTTAAAGGGGTTATCCAGGAGAAAACTTTTTTTTTTTATATATCAACTGGTTCCAGAAAGTTAAACAGATTTGTAAATGACTTCTATTAAAAAAATCTTAATCCTTTCAGTACTTATGAGCTTCTGAAGTTAAGGTCGTTCTTTTCTGTCTAAGTAATCTCTGATTACACCTGTCTCGGGAACCGCCCAGTTTAGAAGAGGTTTGCTATGGGAATTTGCTTCTAAACTGGGCGTTTCCCGAGACAGGTGTCATCAGAGAGGATTTAGACAGAAAAGAACAACCTTAACTTCAGAAGCTCATAAGTACTGAAAGGATTAAGATTTTTTAATAGAAGTCATTTACAAATCTGTTTAACTTTCTGGAGCCAGTTGATATATATATATATATATATATATATATATATATATATATATATAAAATTTTCCTGGATAACCCCTTAAGCCCCAAAGGATCAGGGTTGCAGTTTCAGGTCCAGCTTAGGTCCTTTTTTATAAATGAAAGAAATGATTACAATTTTTAGATCCTATGGACCAGAAAGATCAGGATGAACAATTTCTGTCCTGTATAGGCCACATTATGGACCCAAAATATTAGGATGAACAGTTTGAGGTCGTCTTTAGGCCATATAATGGACCAGGCTGGTCAGGGTGAACAGTTTAGGTCAGTGGTCTCCAACCTGCGGACCTCCAGATGTTGCAAAACTACAACTCCCAGCATGCCCGGACAGCCGTTCGCTGTCCGGGCATGCTGAGGAGTTGTAGTTTTGCAACATCTGGAGGTCCACAGGTTGGAGACCACTGGCTTAGGTCCTGTTTAGTCCCTATTCTGTTGTTAAGTCACCTGATTTCTATTATTTTCTTTTTGCTCAGGCACCGTAAGTAATACGTCTCCCCTGACAGCCGTGCCGTGAAGGTCATCTGCAGAAGGCTCATGTACAAATCCTGCCACATAAGTGATTGCATAAGGTGAAAGGTCTAGATTAAGCCTGCACCCACCCTCCACAATCCGGCTCTAGAAAAATGCACTAACAAAGGCTTCTCTGTGCTTCAGCCCTGACAAATAATAAAGCACAGTCTTAGCGGCTAAAGCTGGATTGTACATTCTGCTGCTTTACAATGAGATGCAAACCTTCTGTCTGATGCGGCTCCACTGCTTACCATAATCCACCAGTAAGGGCTGAACTCTCCTGCAACATCAACATCCGTGTTATATAGGAACTATAGCTTTACTCTAATCGTGTAGGGTTAGGCTGGTCATGAGTCCAGCACCCACCAACCCAAACAGTGGATTACTCATGGCCTTGTCAATTACAATTTAAAGTTATAGGGGGGGCTCCAGACTGCACAGCCCAACTACTGTTTAAAGGGGGAGCTCCAGACTACACAATCAGACTGCTGTTATAGGGGGAGCTCCAGATTACACAGCCAGACAGCTATTATAGGGGGAGCTCCAGACTACACAGCCTGATTGCTTTTATAGGGAGAGCTCAAGACTACACAGTCAGACTGCTATTATAGGGGGTGCTCCAGACTATACATCCCCACTGCTGTTCTAGGGGGTGTTCCAGAATACATAGCCACAATGCTGTTATAGGGGGAGCTCCAGACTACACAGCCCGACTGCTTTTATAGGGGGTGATCCAGACTACACAGCCAGACAGCTGTTATAGGGAGAGCTCAAGACTACACAGTCAGACAGCTATTATAAGGGGTGCTCCGCTGTTATAGGGGGAGCTCCAACTACACAGCCCGACTGTTTTTATAGGGGGTGCTCCAGACTACACAGCCAGACAGCTGTTATCGGGGAGCTCCAGACTACACAGCCAGACAGCTGTTATAGGGGGAGCTCCAGACTACACAGCCTGATTGCTTTTATAAGGAGAGCTCCAGACTACACAGTCAGACTGCTATTATAGGGGGTGCTCCAGACTATACATCCACACTGCTGCTCTAGGGAGTGCTCCAGAATACATAGCCACAATGCTGTTATAGAGGGAACTCCAGACTACACAACCAGACTGATGTTATAGGGGAGCTCCAGACTACACAGCCAGACTCCTCTTATAGAGGGAGCTCCAGAATACATAGCCAGTCTGCTGTTATAGGAGGAGCTCCAGAATACATAGCCAGACTGCTGCTATAGGGGAACTCCAGACTACACAACCAGACAGCTATTATAGGGGAGCTTCAGACTACAAAGCCAGACTGCTGTTATAGGGGTAGCTCTAGACTACACTGCCAGACTGCTGTTATAGGGGGAGCTCCAGACTACACAACCAGACTGCTGTTATAGGGGGAGCTCCAGATTACACAGCCAGACAGCTGTTATAGGGGGAGCTCCAGACTACACAGTCAGACTGCTATTATAGGGGTGCTCCAGACTATACATCCCCACTGCTCTTCTAGGGGGTGTTCCAGAATACATAGCCACAATGCTGTTATAGGGGGAGCTCCAGACTACACAGCCTGACTGCTTTTATAGGGGGTGATCCAGACTACACAGCCAGACAGCTGTTATAGGGAGAGCTCAAGACTACACAGTCAGACAGCTATTATAAGGGGTGCTCCGCTGTTATAGGGGGTGCTCCAGACTACACAGCCAGACAGCTGTTATAGGGGAGCTCCAGACTACACAGCCAGACAGCTGTTATAGGGGGAGCTCCAGACTACACAGCCTGATTGCTCTTATAAGGAGAGCTCCAGACTACACAGTCAGACTGCTATTATAGGGGGTGCTCCCGACTATACATCCACACTGCTGCTCTAGGGAGTGCTCCAGAATACATAGCCAGTCTGCTGTTATAGGAGGAGCTCCAGAATACATAGCCAGACTGCTGCTATAGGGGAACTCCAGACTACACAACCAGACAGCTATTATAGGGGAGCTTCAGACTACAAAGCCAGACTGCTGTTATAGGGGTAGCTCTAGACTACACTGCCAGACTGCTGTTATAGGGGGAGCTCCAGACTACACAACCAGACTGCTGTTATAGGGGGAGCTCCAGACTACACAACCAGACTGCTGTTATAGGGGGAGCTCCAGACTACACTGCCAGACTGCTGTTATAGGGGGAGCTCCAGACTACACTGCCAGACTGGTGTTATAGGAGGAGCTCCAGAATACATAGCCAGACTGCTGATATGGGGGAGCTCCAGACTACACAATCAGACTGCTGTTATAGAGGAGGTCCAGACTACACAACCAGACTGCTGTTACAGGGGGAGCTTCAGACTACACAGCCAGACTGCTGTTATAGGGGGCACTGTAACCTGTCTCTTCTCCAGTCCTAGTGACCTCAGCTGGCTAGAAGATGCCATACTTTTTACATACTCTGTGTTCACATCATGATTTCAATGTCAGTGGTTAACCAAGCGGCAAATAAGGATGAGACCACATCCTGACCCTAGAGGAAATTGCCAAAAGGAGGCCATACCACAATCCAAGTATATGAATCCTTTTGTATATAGGACAACCATTACTATGTATTACTTAAGTCAGTAATAATATATGTTTGATGGATGGATTAATTATGTCTATTGTACAGATGTACCCCCGATTAACTTCCCTGTACAACTGCACCCCATCTTTTTACACATTGAATCCTAAGCATGGTTTAGCTTTGGGCAAACACTACGAGCCCCAAGCTGCCAATCAGCGGGTACTCGCCAAACAGTGCCGCCGGGGCATTTACTAATCCACATTTACACTAAACAAATTTACTGTACACAGTGTGCGGTACAATGCGCCATGGGGATATAACAATAGTACGAGGGTTGACAAAAAGGTCTTTATACCAGACGGTCAGAGAGGTATGTGGCGGTATCAGGGGAACCTCAGGTCACACTGAGGATGAAAGTCCATTTACTGAGTTATTTCATTTGGAAGAATAGTAAATCCACAGAAAACGTCAAGAAACCTTGGAAATACTTTGTTATACTGTTCTCCTTAGCTCTAATTGGTGCATGGAGAGGGGAGTAAGCCGCTGCCAGACACCTCTAGTGGCGCCTTATCTCCAGAGAGAACAAAAGAACCCGAACATTCTTTGCCCTAAACATCATGTATCGTGCAAGAGTCGGGAGACCCCTATACAAATTAAATAGTAGGCAGGTCCTAAACAATTTGTCAGGTTCTGTCATGTGAGCATGGGGGCCTTAAAGGGGTACTCCGCTGCTCAGCGTTTGGAATAAACTGTTCCGAACGCTGGCGCCTGGAGCTCATGACATCATAGCCCTGCCCCCTTCGTGACATCACACCCGCCCCCTCAATGTAAGTCTATGGGAATCAGCGCTGGGAGCTTGTGACGTCTTAGCCCCGCCCCCTCAATGCAAGTCTATGGGAGGGGGCGTGACAACCGTCACGCCCCCTCCCATAGACTTGCATCGAGGGGGCGGGGCTAAGACGTCACAAGCTCCCGGCGCCGGCTTCAGAGTTCGTAACAGTTTGTTCCAAACGCTGAGCAGCGGAGTACCCCTTTAACTGTGATCTGAGCTCCCATAATGCACTGCACTAGTAATACACATTAATTGAACAGGCATCCAAACCTAATGTGTACGGGGGCAGCACCACAGTCCCTGATGGCAGATGGGTTGCAATGCCGCTGTCAGACACTTCTTAAAGGAAAACTGTCAGCCTGTTCTTCCACACTTAACCAAATAAAGTATGGGTGAACAGGAGTCCAACGAGGGGTCACTGGTGCCACAAAGTTAAACATATTTGTCAATTACTTCTATTTAAAAATGTTATTCCTTCCAGTACTTATCAGCTGCTTTATACTACAGAGGAAGTTGTATTTCTTTCTGGAGTTCTTTCCAGTCTGACCACAGTGCTCTCTGCTGACACCTCTTCCCATGTCAGGAACTCTCCAGAGCAGGAGCAAATCGCCTTAGCAAACCTCTCCTGCTCTGGACAGTTCCTAATACAGACAGAGATGTCAGCAGAGAGCACTGTGGTCAGACTGTAAAGAACTCCAGAAAGAAATACAATTCCCTCTGTAGTATACAGCAGCTAAAAAGTACTGGAAGGATTAGGATTTTTAAATAGAAGTAATTTACACATCAGTTTAACTTTTTGGCACCAGCTCATTTAAAAAAAAAAATTCCACTGGAGTACCCCTTTAAATATGTCCAGTAGGTCCTGAGATATGTCCTGCAGAAGATCCTTTGCTGAAATCAGTCAATTGCGCACAGGAGGCGGGGATCCGCCCACTCAATTTAAATATTTATTGTCTATGACTCCACTTCACTAGGATGTAGTCACAGACAATGAATATGTAAATTGAGTGGGCGGATCCCCGCCTCCTGCGTGCGATTCACTGAATTCAGCAAAGGATCTTCTGGGGGACATATCTAAGGACCTGCTGGACATATTTAAGTAAGTGACCCCTCGTTGGACTTCTGTTCACCCACATTATAACCCAGTGTATTGCGTTCAGTGTGGATGAACAGGCTGACCGTTTTCCGAACACTGGAGCCGGCGCCGGGAGCTTGTGACGGCATAGCCCCGCCCCCTCATGACGTCATGCACCGCCCCCTCAATGCAAGTCTATGGGAGGGGGCGTGACAGCCATCACGCCCCCTCCCATAGACTTGCATTGAGGGGGAAGGGAGTGATGTCATGAGGGGCGGGGCTATGACGTCACAAGCTTCAGCGTTCAGAACAGTTTGCTCCAAACGCTGAGCAGTGGAGTACCCCTTTAAGCCCCCATGCATATTAGACATGTATCAGTGGGATTGGAGGACTGTCTTATCCATGGGGTTCTTCCAACTCTTCCTCAACAGTTGATGTAGGCGGAGAGAGGAGCAACTTTCTCCCCTCCCTCAATTCAGAAGGAATGGACGCTTGGCCGAGTATGGAGGGAGCTTGGGTGGAGCTTCGTGATGGCACCACTGCTGATGTCACTAAGCCCCGCCCATGCTCCAAGTGGAGCCCAGAGAGGAAGATACCGAAGAGGATAGCCGGAGAACCAGAGCATGGAACGGGACCAGGTAAGTATCATTGTCATCAATGTCACCTCCACTACATGTCTGTACCGACAGGTTAGTGCAGGTGAAACTGATGACAGATTTCCTTTAAAGCAGCCATATATCTACGCCTTGTCTAAACCAGTTCCATATGTAAACAACACAAAAGCAACAGCAGCGGTTTAAAATGATTCCCCCCCCCCCCCCCCCAATCTCCATCCACGGCCAGGAGACAGGAAACAGGATTTTTCCAAGTGGATCTGCTCCCAGCTCTATCTGCCCTTCCACACGCTCCCTGGCGTTGGCCTGTGACACACAGCTGTAATACGATGAGCGAAGCATAATAAGCAGAATGTATGTGTTCAGCTTCCTGTGGGAGAGCCGCAAATCCCATATAGATTCACAGCAACAGAGGCAAACGTAAAGGAAAAATATACTGGCGACCATTATGATCGTGTGTAAATACACACACATATAAATGGATGAAAATAACATACATATGAGATAGACAGAAAGATAGATTGATTGATAGATATGAGATAGAAAGATAAATAGATAGATATGAGATAGATAGATAGATAGATAGATATGAGATAGATAGATATGAGATAGATAGATAGATATGAGATACGGTAGATAGATATGAGATAGAGAGATAGATATATATGAGATAGATATGAGATAGATAGATATGAGATAGATAGATATGAGATAGATAGATAGATAGATAGATAGATATGAGATAGAGAGATAGATAGATATGAGATAGACAGAAAGATAGATTGATTGATAGATATGAGATAGAGAGATAGATATATATGAGATAGATATGAGATAGATAGATAGATAGATATGAGATAGACAGAAAGATAGATTGATTGATTGATAGATATGAGATAGATAGAGAGATAGACAGATATGAGATAGATAGATATGAGATAGATAGGTATGAAATAGATAGATAGATATGAGATAGATATGAGATAGATAGATAGATATGATATAGATAGATAAGAGATAGATAGATATGAGATAGATATGAGATAGATAGATATGATATAGATAAGAGATAGATATGAAAGAGATAGATAGATAGATAGATATGAGATGAGATAGACAGATAGATATGAAGCATGCTTGAGTATGGTGATGTGAGACCACTGAAATGTTGCACCTCATCTGTCTTGCTGAGGATGAAATAAACCACTTTGACTTGCACTGGAGATGTGTGCTGCAGTCTTCTCCTTGTTTTATTAAAGTTTGTAGAAAGATCTTGAATGGGTTTATCCATCCTCGTAAATGGGCAATTGAGGATAGACCAAGAAGGACAAGGTGACCCCCTTTAAGAAAGGTCTCCTGACAATAAACTTATCACAGGGCGATCACAGTGATCAGGGGAGGAACCTGTCAGCAAGTGTTGAGTTTCTCTGCAGTGCCACCACAGGGGAAATTGAGTATTACACAGTGAAACCAATGGGCTGCCCAAGTAACACACAAAAAATGTGAGGTCATCCAGAGCAAGAGAGGCTGTCCGATGAAACATCTACTAAATTCATTCAAAATGTCCTAAAAGGATATTTACAAATGGCTATAGTAGACCACACAGCCCCCAAGCTGACCTCCTACCTGCTGGGAGTTGTAGTTTCTGTAAAGCTAGTTATATAACATCACACGTAAGCTAATGCAAAGTATCAGTAGGTGTAAAACAGAAGGCACACAGAATCGAAGCAAGTATTCTGGGAATGACAAAGACAACAAAACTGTCTCTATGACACAGTACATTAAGAAACACTATAAAAAGGTGCAGGGCGGAGGATTGGGTTGAGTAGTTTTATGGTCTATTCTTGTAATGTGTTTGTCCTTGAATCAGCATCAGCGTTAGACTTTGTTACATATTATTTATATACAGGCAAAAATGTAAAACTTTTGAATCCTATAGAGAAAGGAGTACCATATATATATTATAGGACTAAAGATAGTTAGGGATGGCCCACTACTTCTTCACATAGGTTCCGCAAATAATTCAGGTAACAAAACCTTGGTGGAACAAAAGCCTATTATAGGATTCAGGTTCCTACACATACAATGGATCCTGACTTCAGTGGGATAAGATCTGTGGTCTGGATCCGGGCCAGTCTTGTGTAGATTTGGGTGATAGCCAATAAGGATGTATTTTCACCACTACCGATTAGCAGGGCATAGACGTGGTGCACCTCCCCATCCTGGGCGGAATTGAAGGCCACATCTCCTTGATCAAATCTGCCTCAGAAGAATAAGAAAACTCAGAAACAATGAAATGATGGGACTTTGAGATGTAGGAAACCACCCCTAGGGTGGTCCTTAAGTCAGTCTGGCGGCAAGATGGGAGTCGGAGACTTGGACAAAGTGACCAACACCTATGAACGTGGAGAGATAAACTGGAATCAACCAAGAGCGAATGACGTGTCTATTTCTCCGGTCAATAGGAGTGAAAGCAAATAAACATGTTTACTCAGTCATCGGGAACCTTGAAAATTTGTCTAGAAGCTGTCACATGTTCTAAGAGAGCGATATTCTCAGGCGTACAGTGGAAAGAAACGGCTGATGGGAAAAAAAGCCTCACGCTTCAAAGTACCAGCTGGATATAGATGAATGTTTACCATATCATGGTATTTCAGGCTTCCTAGTCTTCCATTTTTATAAGTTATGTTTTTAGTTGTCCAAGGAGTCCAGTGAATAGCACTAACCTTCAGCCCATGGATTTCCCTATTCCCGCTTATATATCCTAATATGAACAGAACATCCTGAAAACATCTCAAGCCTATGGTCTTTGTCCGAGAAGAGGACATGGATTAAATTCTGAGATGGTGACTAAGTAGAATTCAACGTCAAACCCAAGTTCATTCACATTAGGCCATACACATAAGACAATGGTTGACCATCTTCCTTCTATCAGCTGATAATTTCCCATACAGTCACATCCGTCAGCTACAACGGTTACATTATACCCGACAAAACAATCAATTTGGATGAAATCGTCAATTTTCTTCAAATTTAAGGTGTAAGGGAACTTTAAGAAGGACATAACTAAATCCAGTGGTGGATATTTACGGGGTTGATTCTTCATCCTCGTCTTGGCGTGTAAATACCAGCACAGTCTCAGCTAACATGACGCCCCGAGGGCGAGCTTCTTTCAGTGCATGCTCTATTGACAGCAACAACATCCGGCTGGAGCGCAGAGTACGCCTATGAAATCTCACTAAGACCGAGTGTGGAAAAGAAGAGACATGACCGGAACAGGAGTCAGGTGCAGTCACGTCATGGATCCCTTTATACTGAGTGGGATACAAGAATGTAGTCCTCCGGGGTGCGCGTGCCATTATGTATTATGTCTTATTGGAACCTTCTCGGCTCTGAATACAACTTTGTGCAACTTCCAGTTTATGGGCCACTGCATCCAATTGCCGTGAAGAACCTGGTATGGTGGTGAATATGAATATATGCTGTTGGCACCTCAGAGTCTCTGGAGTCAGTAGGGTTTCCTAAAATTGCTCATAGACATGAGATTACGGAGACACGAACCAGATGACTTGTCTGCCATTTGTTGGTCTTGTTCTGTATGTATAGAATAGTAGGGCAGCTAATCGATTATCCAATTGGTGGCCCATTTCTTTCTTCAGTCTTAAAAGAACCTTCCACTTCTGGCATACCGGAGGCCTGGTTGTGGTCCTACTGCTTCACCACTGAACCTCTGCAGCCAACACCCCTATGAGTCATCACTTTGAGTGCCGACCCTTCCGAACCAATGCCCGATTCCAACTCCTCATTTCCCGGTACGGTTCACACAACTTAACATAAGAAAAATAAACCAAGATGAAAAGCTCAGGATATAATTGCAATTAACTAGGAAACAAGATCCGGCAGTAGCCGTGTTCCCGGATAATTACTGTGATTTGTACAATAAGCATATCACTGTGTAGTGCTGGCAGGAGGACGCGGAACCTCACGGGCATCACAATGAAGAAACGGGGAGAAAAAAAGGGAAAGGTTGAAATAAATAGATAGTGACGGGGACTGTCTAGAGATGTAACAATAATGCTATATGGCAAAAAAAAAAAAAAACACAGGGTTCACAGACTTGTGCCTCTCCCAACATGGCCGACAGCCAAAGCCAGCTGTGGCAAAACTACAACACCCATCATGCCCCGGCAGGCAACAGTTTCTCTCCTCTCTCTATTGAAAACACATCCTTGTTCAGCTGAGCCAAGCCTTTATGGGAAGAGGGAAACAGAATGAATAGTTGTTGCCTGAACTACTGAAGGTGAATGGCCTCCTTAGGAATGTGCCAACATTTTTAAATTGGGTCATGCTTTATGTTTCATTTGGTGCATCTTATTCCTGATCCTTTTTTCACCTTATTGACAGCTCATTGCCTAGGTTGCAGACCATCACTCCCCTTTTTACAAACAGTGGTCAGGATTGTGCTTGTCGATATATATATATATATATATATATAAATATAGGCAGAAGGGATAAGTATTCCTCTTAGGGAGAGGCACCACCCCTGGTGTATGGAGATTCAAAACAGGCTATTAGCACTCCACAGGCTTTCTGGGAAAGGGAATATGCAAAGCAGCTCATCAATATATATATGTGTGTGTGTATATATATATATATATATATATATACACACACACACACACATACACCTAAACAACCACTGCTTCTAGAGTGGAGCGGTGGTCTGTAACCTAGTCAATGAGCTATCAATAAGGAGAGGAAAGAGGAATATCAGAAGGGGCAAATTTGATAAATGAATGTGTTTGCAAAAATATTAAAACGTTTAACTATATTAGTTCAGTTGGGAATACCCATTTAAAGAGTGAGGTGTGAATAGTGTCCAAAGTACATAATAAATGTGCTGCAAATGTGTCTACAATAAGATGCACCAGAATGTAGAAAAAAATTGGGTACATGAAATGACCAAATTCAGACAAATTATCTAACAGGTGAAAAAACAATACCACTACCATGAGAGCATTCATTTCAATCTAATGCAATGGGACGTTGAGAGTAGTTGTCTTCCGAGAATTTAATTATTAGCACAGAGAATGTGAATGATCTCCCCAGAGACGACCCGTACACTTATCTGGATTATATCAGGGACATAACCCGGTGACAGTAGGTGTGATCCTAAGAGAGTCTATATTCAGCCTCATTATAGGCACTAACTCAATTACATGGCGGCCTCCGAGCTGGAGTCCTGCCATGAGGGAAATGGATAGTAATACGACTTTAATGCCTTAAATGCTCACGTGGAAGTGCTGCGAACACGACCCTCACCTCTACCCCGAGCCGCTCATGTTTGTATCCAAGGCACGCAGCCAATACGGGACAATGTAATGAGGCCGGCGTACTGCCTGGAGCACAGAGGTCAATGGCCATCGAAAGGCCCGGATTCCAGGGCAAGGAACATTTAATGTGTTTTATGGCTGATACATTGATGTTCAGGACCCGGCTTATGTCAAGTATTACCATGCAGTACTGTGCTTGTAGCAATCACTAAGGAAGTATATTGACAGCCAATTTCCCTATGGCTTTAAAGGGGTATTCCGGGGTTAACTAACTTTTAACTATCCTGCCCATTATGAATAATGATGCTTGTTTTACATTTACTTGCTATACCGCTCTGCCGTGGATCGTCTTCTTTTTCTTCATTATATGGTCCCCCCAGGTCTAGCGTTTACTTTCATGTCCTGATGAAGTTTTCTCACAATCCTTTGCGGCTCGAGGCGGCAGCTGGTATACGGGGGCTAGGCTATTTCTTGTATTTCTTCACAAGCCAGCCCCCTGATGACGTTTGCGTTCCATCTGTACGTCCTGACGTGCCGGCATTCCCGGCGCAGATTGCCGAGATCACGGGACGCCGTCAGGACGTACAGATGGACCGCAAACCTCATCAGGGGGCTGGCTTGTGAGGAAATAGCCTAGCCCCCTGATACCAGCTGCCGCCTCGAGCCGCAAAGGATTGCGAGAAGAACGTCATCAGGACCTGAAAGGAAAAGCTAGACCTGGGGGGACCATATAATGAAGAAAAAGAAGACGATCCACGGCAGAGCGGTATAGCAAGTAAATGTAAAACTAGCATCATACTTCATAACGGGCAGGATAGTTAAAAATGTGTTAACCCCGGAATACCCCTTTAAGGGCTTCTAGTCAAACACCCATAAGAAAGCCTATAGAAGAAAGGCCACTGACACGAAAACTTTACAAACCTTATGCTCTAAACCAGTGTTTTCCAACCAGGGTGCCTCCAGCTAAACTTCATCTCCCAGCATGCCTGGACAGCAAACATTGTAGAGTTGCAGTTTTGCAACAGCTGGTGGTGCCCTGGTTGGGAAACACTGCTCTTGACTAATAAAGTGTTGAGACCCTACCAGTGATCAGCTATAATCTGTGGAGAAACCTGACAGCAAGGGCCCTAGTACTCCACCCCTAGACAGATAAGATGTCTGATCATGGGGGGATCCGGCTGCAGGGCCAACAACCCTGCATTATAAACATTTACGTACAGAACTGGCTTCGGGCTTCCATGTTCGTGACGCCATGTCATGCCCCAGAGGCATAGCCTGTAACTTTTGGGCCCCGATGCAAAATATGCCCCATATGCCAAATATACTGGTCTCTTAAGGGGCAGCTGTGCTTTGGGGCCCTCTTAGGTACCGGGGCCCCGGTGTGACTGCTACCTCCGCTACCTCTATAGCTACGCCCCTGCCATGCCCCTTCCCATAGACATGAATGGAGGTGGCGTGGCTTGGCGTGACGTCACAAGCCAAGCGACGGTCTGGAGATCGCAGGGGGCACCAGCGTCTGGACCTTACGCGATCAGACATCTTAGGGGATAGGATGTCTAGGGGCAGAGTACCCCTTTAACTACATTGTCGATTGGAGTCTTAGGGCAGCCATACACTTTCAATTGCTGTGGGCCGAACAGCTCTTAGACTGATAACATTATCTCCCAACCACACCAAACAAATGTCGTCTATGGAAAGGGGAGGGGTAAGCTGCAGCCGGACAGGTCTGGGTGCAGCTTATGTCTCCCAGAACAATAGGGCCGGGCGGTTGAGATTCCAATATGCTCAAACTTCTCTTCCCCGACATATAATGAGAGATGGGTGGCCAATGTATACCATACACAGCAGCGGGTTCAGATGACTTTTGTCTATATGGGTACTTTAAAGGGGTACTCCGGTACTTAACAACTAATCCCCTATCCACAGGATAGGGGATAAGTGTCGGATCATAGGGGGTACAACCCAGCAATCAGACACTTATCCCCTATCCTTTGATAGAGGATAAGTTGTTAAGTGCCGGAGTACCACTTTAAGTAGTTTGATTTGTATTAGTGTTCGGATTGGCTGCTGTGAACCAGCACACCCTCTCCCATGGCAAAACTACAACTCCCAGCATGCCCGGACAGCCTTCGGCTGTCCGGGCATGCTGGGATTTGTAGTTTTGCAACAGCTGGAGGCACCCTGGTTGGGAAACAAGGTCACCAACAGCAGAAAAGCGCCAATCTTCTTAGCTCCTTCTTCCTACAGGTCACTTCAATTCCTTTAAGATTCTCCAGATTTTTCTTTGCTCGCCTCGGCCTGAACTCTCGGCTCTGCTTTATGTCACTGGGACGTTTCGAGGCTCCAAACTCTGCAACAAATCCCAAACTAACAAGCTGTAGTATCAGGAAATGAGGGGGGGGGGGGAGGAAACAATCCCCCCCAACACAAAGCGGAGGCCCCTGGGATGTTGTAAACACAGTACAGGAGCTCGCAATATGTCAGACCAGCTAATGCCCCCCAATATGATTTTCCTCATTGGCAGGAAACCAATCAGATCATTGCTTTCATCTCCGAAAGTCCGTGCCCGTGTTCTATCGTATCCCGACAGCCGATTCTGCTTCTCAGTACTCACCGCAAAATTTCCAGAGGGGGAAGGGAAGCAACTATCTAGTTCACCCCCCCCCCCATAAGAGGGTAAAGGCAGGGTTGGGGAGGGTGGAACTTTCCATAGTACAGGCCCATCCCAATTCTGCCTCTCTATTCTAACTTTTTTTTGGGGGGGGGGGGGCAGCTGGGCATAACAAGGAAGCATCCTCCTCGGTACGGAATCTTTTCAGCAGGTTATAGTTAAAGGACATCTGCAGTGATATAACACTTATCACTATCACTTATTATTGTTGGGGGGCAGTCCAGATCTGTTGGACCACCAGGAGTGGTAAGGACACCTCCCAAGTGTTGGGGGGCAGTCCAGATCTGTTGGACCACCAGGAGCGGTAAGGACACCTCAAAAGTGTTGGGGGGCAGTCCAGATCTGTTGGACCACCAGGAGCAGTAAGGACACCTCGCAAGTGTTGGGGGGCAGTCCAGATCTGCTGGACCACCAGGAGCGGTAAGGATACCTCACAAGTGTTGGGGGGCAGTCCAGATCTGTTGGACCACCAGGAGCGGTAAGGACACCTCACAAGTGTTGGGGGGCAGTCCAGATCTGCTGGACCACCAGGAGCGGTAAGGATACCTCACAAGTGTTGGGGGGCAGTCCAGATCTGTTGGACCACCAGGAGCGGTAAGGACACCTCACAAGTGTTGGGGGGCAGTCCAGATCTGCTGGACCACCAGGAGCGGTAAGGACACCTCACAAGTGTTGGGGGGCAGTCCAGATCTGCTGGACCACCAGGAGCGGTAAGGACACCTCACAAGTGTTGGGAGGCAGTCCAGATCTGTTGGACCACCCATCTTGTGTACACAAATGAACATTACATTGTGAGGATACCCCACAGGTGTCAGGGGGGTCCAAAAATGGTAGACCCCCCCCCCCCCCCCCAGTGACAGTATGCTACTGTTCTCAACTTGACTCTTGGAATCCATGATAGCAAACGCCACAAATTTGGCATTCAGGTGCCTAGAAAAGTTGAGTGGAAGCTAGCTATACCAGTTGCCAGAAAACAGATACAAATAAAGAGAATTAGAAGAAATGGTGGACCGTCTCTGCTTCTTACCTGTTTGCCGTTGTCTGTGCTGTGGTTATTCTGCATCTGGTCCTCCAGGCTGGTGTCCTCCTTTGTCGTCTTCCAGATCTCGCCATTATTGTTGCCCACCGTCGGGGAGGACGGGGCGCTGGAGTTAGGTTGGGATTCGGGGGGAGAGCTGGATTGGGAGAGGCGTCGGTACTCGTCGGCTTCACGGTCTATGACCAGCAACCGCGTCTCGTTCTCTATGGCTTTAATACGCTGCACCACCTGGGGAAGACGAAAAAATAAGACGTTATTACGATACGATTCA
Source organism: Hyla sarda (assembly GCF_029499605.1). Taxonomy (NCBI): domain Eukaryota; kingdom Metazoa; phylum Chordata; class Amphibia; order Anura; family Hylidae; genus Hyla; species Hyla sarda. The sequence goes on from NC_079196.1 coordinate 211,054,171, forward strand.
TACGCTATGTCCTAGGTCCTGGACCTCCCGCTAGTGCAAAACTACAACTCCCAGCATGCCCGGACAGCCAACGGCTGTCCGGGCATGCTGGGAGTTGTAATTTTGCAACATCTGGAGGGCCACCGTTTGAAGACAACTGCTGCATGCAATATAAGTGTGGTCCATATTTTTGTTGCGGTACTGTACCCCAGTCCTATTTGCTGCAATACCAGACACAACCTACAGACAGGTGTGGCGTTGTTCCTAAAAGAAAGTCGCCATTTTTTAAAAATTTTAGCAAATACAGCACCACTCTTGTCCACAGGTCGCGGGTAGCACTGCAGCTAAGTCCCATTCACTTCAATGGAGCCGAGCTGCAATACCACAAACAACCTGTGAACAGGAGTGGCGCTGTTTTTGTTTTTCTAATCCTGGATAACCCCATGATTCTTGCCGGCAAACATTATAGAGGATGTAGTCAACTCAGACTTGGCCCCATAGCGGCCACACAGGCTGCCTCTACTTTACGCAAGAATATCTTATTTACTTGTATTATGGGGTTAACCAGGATTCGGAAAAAACAGCGGATTCCTTTCTAAAAACAGCGCCACCCCTGTCCTCAGGTCGTGTGTGCGATATTGCAGCACAGTTCCACTGAAGTGAATGGAGCCAAGTTGTAATACTGCACACGACCAGAGGAAAGGGGTGGCGCTGGTTTTTTAAATATAAAAATCAGCTCTGTTTTTTTTTTTTTTTAGTCCTGAACAACCGTAACAAAGTTTGACGTAAAAAAGGAAGACCACCTCCTTAAAGCCGTAGCCCCCCCACCCCCCAAAATGGAAACACAGACATAACGGTACGCTGCCTACGCCCGGAGGACGGACCGCGTGAATCGGCTTTTCATCTTGATACCATCTTAGCGTATGACTTTGTTTACACAGATTTCAGGGCAGGAGTATACCCCCGGGGGTCCGCGATATTCAACACACCCAAACTTATTTATGGAAAAAGCTTTTCTTAGGGACAATGACTATTGTTCTCCGCATTTGGGCACTCCGCCCGTTATACAGGTTCTCACTGCTAAGTGGGGGAAAGGGAGGGGGGGTTGTAGAGTTTCTCCAAAACTTATGAACGTTATTCGTTATAGGTTAATTAAACGGGTACTCCGCGGGGACAGATTCTTTCAGTTTCATCAGGACCAACGTTTCGGTGCCTTCTGCTGTTGAAAAACGACAACTCCCAGCACAACTACAACTAACCAGGGTGCCTCCAGCTGTGGCAAAACTACAACTCCCAGCAAAACTACAACTAACCAGGGCACCTCCAGCTGTTGCAAAACTACAACTCCCAGCAAAACTACAACTAACCAGGGTGCCTTCAGCTATTGCAAAACTTCAACCCCCAGCAAAACTACAACTAACCAGGGTGCCTCCAGCTGTTGCAAAACTACAACTCCCAGCATGCCCGGACAGCCAAAGGTTTTGCAACAGCTGGAGGCACCTTTGTTAGGAAACAGTGATCTGACGCCATCTCTTACCTGTCAGATCAATTTTTCCTAACCATGAATTAAAGGGGAACTCTGCAGGGACAGATTCTCTCAGTTTCATCTGGACCAGCGTTTTGGTGCCTTTTGCTGTTGCAAAACTACAACTCCCAGCAAAACTACAACTAACCAGGGTGCCTCCAGCTGTTGCAAAACTACAACTCCCAGCTAAACTACAATTAACCACGGAGCCTCCAGCTGTTGCAAAACTACAACTCCTAGCAAAACTACAACTAACCAGGTTGTCCGGGCATGCTGGGAGTTGTAGTTTTGCAACAGCTGGAGGCACCCTGGTTAGAAAACACTGATCTGACGCCATCTCTTACCTGTTTTTCGCGCACCCCTGCGACTGCTCACCACGTAGCTATGTCCCAATTCCTTTCAATGCCCGATTATGCCTATACAATGAGGATTAGACACCTGAGAATGTCAGCCGAGGTTGCGCCAACTGGGTAACCGCTCAACAATGTTGGCACTTGCCCGCTTGTGAAACCGAGTATCACAGCCCTAGTAACCATTGGTGCGCTGAGATACGTAGTGTAAGGAGGGGACCCGTTCAGATGCGGCGGTACGGTAATCACTTCCCAGATTCCCTGCGGATATCCGCCCTATCTGGTATCTCTATTGAGATTTGGCGCCGAAAATCTCCAACGCTAAGGTCTATTCTATATGAGCAAACCACAAAACATGTCAAATATCAATGTAATTCCGCACTGGCACAACAGGGCAGAAACAATAAACCGCCATACTTCTTCCTACAGGGACAGAACTCATAAAGATATGTTCACACGGCGTCATTTCCGCAATGCCGCAGAAATTCCGTTCAGCAAAGCTTGCTGAATTAAATTGCAGGAATTCCTGGGAATTGCAGCAGAATTCCCGTGTTCCCAGAACCCAGAATTCCGCTAAAATTCAAGCCCCAATGACTACAATAGGATTCTGCCGTGACCGTCTTATATAGTTGCGGAATGCCCGTCGTGGAAAATCCGTTGTCTAAATGGGACTGCAGAATCCCATTGAAATTGATAGGCAGTGAATTACGGCGGAATTCTGCACGGAAATTCTGCTGTGTGAATATACCCTTACAATGATCATCCTGATCTTCCTAGTTCATAAAAGAAATCCCAGAGCTACTGTGCAGTGACACATTAAATGTCTGTGCATTTCCCTATAGCAATGGTCTCCAAAATGTGGACCTCCAGCTGTTGCAAAACTACAACTTCCAGCTGTTGGCTATCCGGGCTGCTGGGAGTTGTAGTTTTGAAACAGCTGGAGGTCCATGGTTTAGAGACCACTGTCCTATAGACACATAACCTATAGCAATGATCATCCTGATCTTCCTAGTTCAGTTTGGTCGAGCAGCAACCCCACCGGGGGTGGTGACTGATGACTGTAAGGCTGAGTTGCTGAGGCTGCTGCGGGATTTTGTCCCGCCCGCAGCAGCCTCCTGTGCCTGTGCCCGCAGGTTTTGGGTTGGGTCCCACGGGTTTCCAATCCCAATGCAGGGCTCTACTATACATCACTATAAATCTGATGGAGGGGGGGGGGGGGGGGGGGGAATGGCGAATTTATCACCATCAAGACCCATACAGTAACACAGCCTGGAGCGGGGTCTGAAAGCATTATGGCCGCCTGACATAAACGGGACTTTGTTTGAGCCCAGAACAGAGTGACCGCACCGCCAACGAAAAACAACCCCAGAGGAAGAAAAAAGAAAAAAAGGCGAAAATACAAAAAAAAAAAAAGAATTCCGACGTCCCGGGACGTGAAGTGACGAAACCCAACACAATGTGACTCAGAGATCAGTGACAATGAAAAGAGCGAGGACAATGGCAGGGTTATGTCAGCGACAATGACACGACCAGACACAATGTGACACTGCCTCCTTAACCCCTTCAGCAGCGCTGTTTACGGGGGACGCGGACCCTATAAGGACATATAACATGGTGGGCGATTGCATTATAAGCGATTGTCTGGTATCCATTTATTTCCCTTTACTAGGAGTCACTTAGGGTAATAAATCGGGAGAGATCAAAATTGCAGAAACTTCTATCTCGGGCCATGTTCACACTGCGGGAGATTTTGCGGAATGTTGCTAGGACTGCTCAGAAATGGGACATCTCTGTAGACGCCAATGCATTTCCGAGCGGATTCTGCAGAAAGAACTCACATGTCAAATCTTTCTGCGGAGGCCGGAATCGGAAATTCCGTAGCAGAAGGTTTGACTCAGCAGCCACAGAATTTCCAAGCAGATTTTTTCCGCCAGATTCTGCTGCGCAAACATGGCCTCATGCTGATAGTTTGTTACAATGTATCAGCACAGGTAAAATGTATCATCAATAAACCAACCAGCAAAGGCACCCAAAGGCCATGTTCACACGGTGTAAAAATGTGCAGAATGTCCACCTAGAAAACAAGGCAGACATTCCACACATTTGCACAATCCGGCAGGTGCTAGGACCTCTCAGAAATGTGCCGTCTCATAGACGACAATCCATTTCCAAGCAAAATCCGCAGAAAGAATTGACGTGACTATTATTCCTGCGGACGCCAGAACAGGAATATTTGCAGCAGAAGCCTTTCCCGTGGATATTCCGCAGTGTGCACAGTGCAGCAGAATCCCATTGAAATCAATGGCACTCTGCTGCAGCAGAAAGTCTGTGCGGAATAAGGCTTTGTTCACACGACGGAATGTCCATGTGGAATTCCTCCGGAATATTCCGCACTGACATTGATTTCAATGGGATTCGGCTGCACTGTGCACATGGCGGAATTTGCTGTGCACATCTGCCGCAGAAATCCCAATTCCGGCATCCGCTCGGAAATACACTGCAGTCTATGAGGTGGGGCATTTAAATGTGCAGAATCTCCGCCTGTATTTTCCGGGCGCATTTTCCGCACAGAAACGTCTATCTGATTCTGCTGGAGATCTGTACATAATGTGCAGCGAAATCCACTACAGGACTTTACTGAATTTGGGCTTGTTTGCACGAGCGGATTTATTTGTGAGTTTCCCGCTGCATATTTGAAAGGGGGCGGGCTCTCTGTGGCTGTCCACAGCAGATTTTCCCCTGCGGAAAATGCTTTGCAAGCCCCATTGAAGTCAATAGGGTCTGCGGTGGATTTTCTGCTGCGGACAGCTGTGAAGAGCCTGTCTCCTTTCAAATACGTAGCGGTAAACCCGCAAATAGATCCGCTGGTGTCAGAAAGATAAACAGATTTGTAAATTACTTCTATTAAAAAAAATCTTAATCCTTCCAGTACTTATTAGCTGCTGAATACTACAGAGGAAATTATTTTGTTTTTGGAACACAGAGCTCTCTGCTGACATCACGAGCACAGTGCTCTCTGCTGACATCTCTGTCCATTTTAGGAACTGTCCAGAGCAGCATATGTTTGCTATGGGGATTTTCTCCTACTCTGGACAGTTCCTAAAATGGACAGAGATGTCAGAAGAGAGCACTGTGCTCGTGATGTCAGCAGAGAGCTCTGTGTTCCAAAAAGAAAATAGTTTCCTTTGTAGTATTCAGCAGCTAATAAGTACTGGAAGGATTAAGATTTTTTTATAGAAGTAATTTACAAATCTGTTTAACTTTCTGGCACCAGTTGATTAAAAAAATGAACATATAAGAGACGTGTGAACGTATAAAGAGCAGAGATGTGAGAAATTAAAGAGAAGTCTCCCGGGCAGGTGGAAAGTCCTCGCCTATGTTTACAGTCATGCATATGCTAGTAGCACTGTGTGCACACGGTGGAAGGTATACAGTGCCATAAAATACACTTACAAACCATCTAGAACAGTGTTTTCCAATCAGAGTGTCTCCAGCTGTTGCAAAACTACAACTCCCAGCATGCCCGGACAGCCGTTTGCTGTCCGGGCATGCTGGGAGTTGTAGTTTTGCAACAGCTGGAGACACCCTAGTTGGAAAACACTGATGTAGGAGAAGGCTATGAAGCAGAAGCAACAAAGAGCGCAGGCCCACACCCTGAAAAATCTGTCGCATATTCATATAGGTTATTCATTGTACAGGGAAAACATATATAATTTTCTAAGAAACATTCTGTATCAATTTCAATAACTCTGCTTGCTGTCGTTTCAACAGGAAACTTCATTGTTTACTTCTGTGAATAAAGATCTAGGCTACCACACAATTTGTTACAGCAGAGTTATCACAGTATATTCACACTGAGGAAAGCGCAGAATTTCCTCAGTGGATCCGCGCAGTGAAAAATTGCCAAAAAATCTGCGCTTATATCTATATAATTTTCAGCAAAAACAAGAACCGAAACTCAAAGTCCCAAAAATCAACATGGGGGGAGATTCATCAAAACCTGTGCAGAGGAAAAGTTGCTGAGTGGCCCATAGCAACCAATCAGATCGCTTCTTTCATTTTTCAGAGGCCTTTTCAAAAATAAAAGAAGCGATCTGATTGGTTGCTATGGGCAACTCAACTACATTTCCTCTGGACGGGTTTTGATAAATCTCCCCCATGGTCAATCTCGCGCCGGAATCCAATTCCTCGGCGGAACCACCGACTTTCATTAAAATCAATGGGAAGCTGCAGCAAGCTGAATGAGCTCTGAATTTCCTTGTGGAAAATTCAGAGCGGAATCTAAGTAGTGTGAACAACCCCCAAGGTCCATTTACATAAATGTTTCTGTCACATGTTTGTGGTGGTTCCATTAAGTGTCTAAGGGTACGTTCACACGAGCGGATTCCCAGCACGTATTACGCTGCGGATCCGCCTTTGCCTTTACAGGTGCCTGCTCGGACCGGCAATCCGCCGCTACGAGCAGACACACTGCGATGTGCGAGTTGCCGGGTGCATGCACAGTATACTCGCACATCGCGGCTACTCTCGGCCTAGCTCAGGGAGCAGGGGGAGCGGTCACAATGTGTGCGAGTAACACCGCGCATGTGCGACAACTCACGCATCGCAGCAGTGTGTCTGCACATAGCGGCGTATTACCGCTCCGAGCAGGCACATCTAAAGGCACCCTGTAGGGGGTCCTTCAGTGGTGGATCTGCAGCGTAAAATACGCTGTGGATCCGCTCGTCTGAACGTACCCTAATTCCAAAATATATATAGTTTCTGTGCGCTAATCTGCGCAGGAACGTATGTTTTGGGAAACTGAGGCAATATATTCACTATTAGGCCATGTTCACACGGCGAAATGTTTGCGGAATGTCCGCCCGGCAAACAGCAGGCACCGGTAGAACATACCGGCGCTAGGACCTCTCGGAAATGCTGTGTCTCCATAGACGGCAATGCATTTCTGAGAGGATTCCGTAGAAAGAATTGACACGTCATGCAAAAATTGCGCAGTGCGCACGGTTTAGCGGAATCCCATTGGAAACAAAGGGAGAACTGCAATGGAAATTCCAAGAAAATTTTTTTCTCGAAATTCCTTCATGTGAACATGGCTTAAGAATATGTTTTGTCCATTAAATTCATTGGACCTGAAGGTATTTCTGGCAAATAGCTCTGATTTGTGACAGGAAACATAATGGGGGAGATTTATCAAAATCTGTGCAGAGGAAAAGTTGCTGAGTTGCCCATAGCAACCAATCAGATCGCTTCTTTCACTTTTAACAAGGCCTTTGCAAAATGAAAGAAGCGATCTGATTGGTTGCTATGGGCAACTCAGCAACTTTTCCTCAGCACAGATTTTGATAAATCTCCCCATTGTGAACAGGCCCTAACATGGGTGTCCGTAACACGGCCAGGACATATTTTTTTCCCCATTAATTTTTCTATTCAATGCCTGAAAACAGAGATGTTGAAAAACGTGAGGAATGAATATATAAGTGCGGTATATTGGGAAATTGAATAGCTTTTCATTATATGCATAATATTGTGTTTTCTCTCAGACCAGAATATGTCACCGAGCCCTGTATCGCCCGGCAGGCCTAGGTGAGTGACAACCACTGAGGGAGCTGTAATAGCTGTAATGGCGGACATATTTGCTGTCATATTTGTTTATGTGGCCTAATGGACCCATTATACAATGGACTAAAAACATCCCGAAGTGGTGGCAGCTCGCCAGGAGGAAATGAGGTGACCTGCCAAACACGTTTATCTTGACCTCAAATTCTCTGAAGGTCAGGGACCAGCGATTACCATGACCGCCATTGTATTACACTATGAGCCCCGGGGCCCTGTAACCTATAAATGCAGCTCTGTGTCCAGCGCGTTCCCTTCACGAGGCCGAGACGCAACTGAAAACATGTTACGATGGACGCCTCACGATACATGGAAACAGCAACGGCAAAACCATTATTATCATGGGAAGAGCTGCCATCGTATCCATAATGTCACCTCTCCTTTAGAGGGACTTCCCTTTTTTCAGTCATGTGACGTAGATATATGTTGATTTCTGGCAAAAAGGTCCATGATTATTATTCATGTCCAAGATCCTGCCCTCCACAACAGGGATCCTTCTCCCAAGACGGTGTTGGGTCATGTGACTATAGACCTTCTGTCCTGCTTGCTTAGGCCGCATTTACACAACCTCATCAGGCCATGTTGCCAGGATACCAGAAAAGAAACATGTGGACATACCCACAGAACACCTTATGGGGGACATTTACTAAGGCGTGTGCGCCCATAAACATAGCCCAAATGGCCAAAATAGACCGAGAATCTGTGTTTGCCGTATTGATTTTTGGACTTTCTGTCGGCGTACATTTTATTTGTGTGATGTTCGCCAGAAGGAGTGTTTAGTAGACAAGACGGGCCTGGCTTCACTGGCATATCTTTGATGCCGGATTTATGAGGCCCTGGGCCAATGTTCTCGAACTTGTGGCTCTCCAAATGTTGCAAAACTACAACTCCCATCAAGTCTCGATGACCTTGGATCAGTATTCCTCAACCTTGGCTCTTCACCTCCTACCATGCTCTCATAGCCTTTGGCCTGGGTTCCCATCCTGCTGTTGCAAAACTACACCTCCTATTATGCCCTGACAGCCTCCATCTAGTGTTCCCCAAACTGAAGCTTCCCAGCTTTGGCAAAACAACAACTCCTATCATGCTCTGACAGCCTTTAGCCTGTGTTCCTCAAACTGTGGCTCTTCAGCTGTTGCTAAACTACAACTCCTATCATGCCCTGACAGTCTTCAGATAATGTTCCCTAAACTAGGGCTCTCCAGCTGTTGCAAAATTACAACTCCTATCATGCCCTGACAGCCTTCGACTAGTGTTCCCCAAACTGTGGCTCTCCAGCTGTTGCTAAACTACAACTCCTATCATGTCCTGACAGCCTTCAGATAATTTTCCCTAAACTAGGGCGCTCCAGCTGTTGCAAAACTACAACTCCTATCATGTCCTAAACTAGGGCTCTCCAGCTGTTGCAAAATTACAACTCCTATCATGTCCTGACAGCCTTCGTCCAGTACAACTCCTATCATGCCCTGACAGCCTACGACTAGTGTTCCCCAAACTGGGGCTTCCCAGCTGTTGCTTAACTACAACTCCTATCATTCCCTGTAAGCCTTTGGCTAGTCTTCCCCAAAACTGGGGCTTCCCAGCTGTTACTAAACTACAACTCCTAACATGTACTGACACCCTTCGACCAGTGTTCCCTAAACTGTGGCTCTCCAGCTGTTGCTAAACTACAACTCCTATCATGTCATGACAGCCTTCAGATAATGTTCCCTAAGCTAGGGCGCTCCAGCTGTTGCAAAACTACAACTCCTATCATGTCCTAAACTAGGGCTCTCCAGCTGTTGCAAAATTACAACTCCTATCATGTCCTGACAGCCTTCGTCCAGTACAACTCCTATCATGCCCTGACAGCCTACGACTAGTGTTCCCCAAACTGGGGCTTCCCAGCTGTTGCTTAACTACAACTCCTATCATTCCCTGTAAGCCTTTGGCTAGTCTTCCCCAAAACTGGGGCTTCCCAGCTGTTACTAAACTACAACTCCTAACATGTACTGACACCCTTCGACCAGTGTTCCCTAAACTGTGGCTCTCCAGCTGTTGCTAAACTACAACTCCTATCATGTCCTGACAGCCTTCAGATAATGTTCCCTAAGCTAGGGCACTCCAGCTGTTGCAAAACTACAACTCCTATCATGTCCTAAACTAGGGCTCTCCAGCTGTTTCAAAATTACAACTCCTATCATGTCCTGACAGCCTTCGTCCAGTACAACTCCCATCATGCCCTGACAGCCTACGACTAGTGTTCCCCAAACTAGGGCTTCCCAGCTGTTGCTTAACTACAACTCCTAACATGTACTGACACCCTACGACCACTGTTCCCTAAACTGTGGCTCTCCAGCTGTTGCTAAACTACAACTTCTATCATGTCCTGACAGCCTTCAGATAATGTTCCCTAAGCTAGGGCGCTCCAGCTGTTGCAAAACTACAACTCCTATCATGTCCTAAACTAGGGCTCTCCAGCTATTGCAAAATTACAACTCCTATCATGTCCTGACAGCCTTCGTCCAGTACAACTCCTATCATGCCCTGACAGCCTACGACTAGTGTTCCCCAAACTGGGGCTTCCCAGCTGTTACTAAACTACAACTCCTAACATGTACTGACACTCTTCGGCCAGTGTTCCCTAAACTGTGGCTCTCCAGCTGTTGCTAAACTACAACTTCTATCATGCCCTGACAGCCGAAGGTTGCGTCATGCTGCCCTAGCGGATAGCTCCCAGTGACGCTGTTCACACAGAGATCAATACACCTTCCGGATCACACGGCTGTACAAGATGTTTTGAAGTATCTGGAGTTATCCTCAGGGGAGCCGTGTCATCGGGGGACTACTAAAGCAGCGCTGCACTGGGAATCTGCCTGAGGCCTTTTTAATAGTCCTAACAGATAATACTTTTTTATTTATATATATATATATATATATATATATATATATATATATATTTTTTTTTTTTTTTTTGGGGGGGTGGAAAGGGTTAATTTAAAGGGCTCTGGCCCCCGTTTTTTTTTTTTTTTTTTTTTATATGGGATAACATATTAGGAAACACTAAAAGAAGGTGAAGGGATTGTACTGGACCCAGTCATATAACAATACAAGGCTGATTCTGCCGGTTCATACGCCGCAAAAGAGACCGCAAATCCCCTGCGAGATCACACGGAGATCAGCGTGACAGCTACCTGCGTATATACATAACTCAATAAATACTTGCCTTTCCATTTCACATGCCTGTGGTATGGCTGTAATCCCACGACCAACAAGTCTCTTATAATCTATACACGGTGCCAGCTGGAGCGGTGCCAGCTCTGTGTCATCTACAGAAAAGTCACCAGCGCTTAACATAGAATATATAAAGGAAAACTCTATAAATAAATAGCCGTTGGCTGTCCGGGCATGCTGGGAGTTGTAGTTTTGCAAGAGCTGGAAGTTGACAGTATTGGTCCACAACATACAGCCTCTTCCCGGGCCCCAGGGAGGGTGACGCTTATCTACCTGTCTCCTCTGATGTGATAATGGGGTGAATACTGTCATGGAGGTGATTCAGAGGCGGAAGGTCACCGCACAGCAATGTTCCAGAGATGGATAGGAGAGGAGTACAGGCGATCGTATTCACTATTCTAATAACACGTGACACTGCCTGCAGCCCATCAATATGTGTTCACATTCACTATTATGGGGGAGATTTATCAAAACCTGTCCAGAGGAAAAGTTGCCCAGTTGCCAATAGCAACCAATCAGATCGCTTCTTTCATTTTGCAGAGGCCTCGTTAAAAATGAAAGAAGCGTGTTGATTGGTTGCTATGGGCAACTGGGCAACTTCTAACACTATACAGTATAATGACAGTAAGTGTATATAGTATACAGTGTACACTATACAGTATAATGACAGTAGTATGTGTATATAGTACATAGTGTACTCTATACAGTATAATGACAGTAGTGTATATAGTACACAGTGTACACTATACAGTATAATATGACAGTAGTTTATATAGTACATAGTGTACACGATACAGTATAATATGACAGTAGTTTATATAGTACATAGTGTACTCTATACAGTATAATGACAGTAGTGTATATAGTACACAGTGTACACTATACAGTATAATGACAGTAGTGTATATAGTACATAGTGTACACTATACAGTATAATGACAGTAGTGTATATAGTACATAGTGTACACTATACAGTATAATATGACAGTAGTGTATATAGTACATAGTGTACACTATACAGTATAATATGACAGTAGTGTATATAGTACATAGTGTACACTATACAGTATAATGACAGTAGTGTATAAAGTACATAGTGTACACTATACAGTATAATATGACAGTAGTGTATATAGTACATAGTGTACACTATACAGTATAATGACAGTAGTGTATATAGTACATAGTGTACACTATACAGTATAATGACAGTAGTGTATATAGTACACAGTGTACACTATACAGTATAATGACAGTAAGTGTATATAGTACACAGTGTACACTATACAGTATAATATGACAGTAGTGTATATAGTACATAGTGTACACTATACAGTATAATGACAGTAAGTGTATATAGTACACAGTGTACACTATACAGTATAATGACAGTAGTATGTGAATATAGTACATAGTGTACACTATACAGTATAATGACAGTAGTGTATATAGTACACAGTGTACACTATACAGTATAATGACAGTAAGTATATATAGTACACAGTGTACACTATACAGTATAATATGACAGTAGTGTATATAGTACACAGTGTACACTATACAGTATAATGACAGTAGTAAGTGTATATAGTACACAGTGTACACTATACAGTATAATGACAGTAGTATATATAGTACACAGTGTACACTATACAGTATAATATGACAGTAGTATATATAGTACACAGTGTACACTATACAGTATAATGACAGTAGTATATATAGTACACAGTGTACACTATACAGTATAATGACAGTAGTAAGTGTATATAGTACACAGTGTACACTATACAGTATAATGGCAGTAGTGTATATAGTACACAGTGTACACTATACAGTATAATATGACAGTAGTATATATAGTACACAGTGTACACTATACAGTATAATGACAGTAGTATATATAGTACACAGTGTACACTATACAGTATAATATGACAGTAGTGTATATAGTACACAGTGTACACTATACAGTATAATGACAGTAGTGTATATAGTACACAGTGTACACTATACAGTATAATGACAGTAGTATATATAGTACACAGTGTACACTATACAGTATAATATGACAGTAGTGTATATAGTACACAGTGTACACTATACAGTATAATGACAGTAGTGTATATAGTACACAGTGTACACTATACAGTATAATGACAGTAGTGTATATAGTACATAGTGTACACTATACAGTATAATGACAGTAGTGTATATAGTACACAGTGTACACTATACAGTATAATGACAGTAAGTGTATATAGTACACAGTGTACACTATACAGTATAATGACAGTAGTATGTGAATATAGTACATAGTGTACACTATACAGTATAATGACAGTAGTGTATATAGTACACAGTGTACACTATACAGTATAATGACAGTAAGTATATATAGTACACAGTGTACACTATACAGTATAATATGACAGTAGTGTATATAGTACACAGTGTACACTATACAGTATAATGACAGTAGTAAGTGTATATAGTACACAGTGTACACTATACAGTATAATGACAGTAGTATATATAGTACACAGTGTACACTATACAGTATAATATGACAGTAGTATATATAGTACACAGTGTACACTATACAGTATAATGACAGTAGTATATATAGTACACAGTGTACACTATACAGTATAATGACAGTAGTAAGTGTATATAGTACACAGTGTACACTATACAGTATAATGGCAGTAGTGTATATAGTACACAGTGTACACTATACAGTATAATATGACAGTAGTATATATAGTACACAGTGTACACTATACAGTATGATGACAGTAGTATATATAGTACACAGTGTACACTATACAGTATAATATGACAGTAGTGTATATAGTACACAGTGTACACTATACAGTATAATGACAGTAGTGTATATAGTACACAGTGTACACTATACAGTATAATGACAGTAGTATATATAGTACACCGTGTACACTATACAGTATAATATGACAGTAGTGTATATAGTACACAGTGTACACTATACAGTATAATATGACAGTAGTGTATATAGTACACTGTGTACACTATACAGTATAATATGACAGTAGTGTATATAGTACACAGTGTACACTATACAGTATAATGACAGTAGTATATATAGTACACAGTGTACACTATACAGTATAATGACAGTAGTATATATAGTACACAGTGTACACTATACAGTATAATGACAGTAGTGTATATAGTACACAGTGTACACTATACAGTATAATGACAGTAGTGTATATAGTACACAGTGTACACTATACAGTATAATGACAGTAGTGTATATAGTACACAGTGTACACTATACAGTATAATGACAGTAGTATATATAGTACACAGTGTACACTATTCAGTATAATGACAGTAGTATATATAGTACACAGTGTACACTATACAGTATAATATGACAGTAGTGTATATAGTACACAGTGTACACTATACAGTATAATGACAGTAGTGTATATAGTACACAGTGTACACTATACAGTATAATGACAGTAGTATATATAGTACACAGTGTACACTATACAGTATAATATGACAGTAGTGTATATAGTACACAGTGTACACTATACAGTATAATGACAGTAGTGTATATAGTACACAGTGTACACTATACAGTATAATGACAGTAGTATATATAGTACACTGTGTACACTATACAGTATAATATGACAGTAGTGTATATAGTACACAGTGTACACTATACAGTATAATGACAGTAGTATATATAGTACACAGTGTACACTATACAGTATAATGACAGTAGTATATATAGTACACAGTGTACACTATACAGTATAATGACAGTAGTGTATATAGTACACAGTGTACACTATACAGTATAATGACAGTAGTGTATATAGTACACAGTGTACACTATACAGTATAATGACAGTAGTGTATATAGTACACAGTGTACACTATACAGTATAATGACAGTAGTATATATAGTACACAGTGTACACTATACAGTATAATGACAGTAGTATATATAGTACACAGTGTACACTATACAGTATAATATGACAGTAGTGTATATAGTACACAGTGTACACTATACAGTATAATGACAGTAGTGTATATAGTACACAGTGTACACTATACAGTATAATGACAGTAGTATATATAGTACACAGTGTACACTATACAGTATAATATGACAGTAGTGTATATAGTACACAGTGTACACTATACAGTATAATGACAGTAGTGTATATAGTACACAGTGTACACTATACAGTATAATGACAGTAGTATATATAGTACACCGTGTACACTATACAGTATAATATGACAGTAGTGTATATAGTACACAGTGTACACTATACAGTATAATGACAGTAGTATATATAGTACACAGTGTACACTATACAGTATAATGACAGTAGTATATATAGTACACAGTGTACACTATACAGTATAATGACAGTAGTGTATATAGTACACAGTGTACACTATACAGTATAATGACAGTAGTGTATATAGTACACAGTGTACACTATACAGTATAATGACAGTAGTGTATATAGTACACAGTGTACACTATACAGTATAATGACAGTAGTATATATAGTACACAGTGTACACTATACAGTATAATGACAGTAGTATATATAGTACACAGTGTACACTATACAGTATAATATGACAGTAGTGTATATAGTACACAGTGTACACTATACAGTATAATGACAGTAGTGTATATAGTACACAGTGTACACTATACAGTATAATGACAGTAGTATATATAGTACACAGTGTACACTATACAGTATAATATGACAGTAGTGTATATAGTACACAGTGTACACTATACAGTATAATGACAGTAGTGTATATAGTACACAGTGTACACTATACAGTATAATGACAGTAGTATATATAGTACACCGTGTACACTATACAGTATAATATGACAGTAGTGTATATAGTACACAGTGTACACTATACAGTATAATGACAGTAGTATATATAGTACACAGTGTACACTATACAGTATAATGACAGTAGTATATATAGTACACAGTGTACACTATACAGTATAATGACAGTAGTGTATATAGTACACAGTGTACACTATACAGTATAATGACAGTAGTGTATATAGTACACAGTGTACACTATACAGTATAATGACAGTAGTGTATATAGTACACAGTGTACACTATACAGTATAATGACAGTAGTATATATAGTACACCGTGTACACTATACAGTATAATGACAGTAGTATATATAGTACACAGTGTACACTATACAGTATAATATGACAGTAGTGTATATAGTACACAGTGTACACTATACAGTATAATGACAGTAGTGTATATAGTACACAGTGTACACTATACAGTATAATGACAGTAGTGTATATAGTACACAGTGTACACTATACAGTATAATGACAGTAGTGTATATAGTACACAGTGTACACTATACAGTATAATGACAGTAGTATATATAGTACACAGTGTACACTATACAGTATAATGACAGTAGTATATATAGTACACAGTGTACACTATACAGTATAATATGACAGTAGTGTATATAGTACACAGTGTACACTATACAGTATAATGACAGTAGTGTATATAGTACACAGTGTACACTATACAGTATAATGACAGTAGTATATATAGTACACAGTGTACACTATACAGTATAATGACAGTAGTGTATATAGTACACAGTGTACACTATACAGTATAATGACAGTAGTGTATATAGTACACAGTGTACACTATACAGTATAATGACAGTAGTATATATAGTACACAGTGTACACTATACAGTATAATGACAGTAGTATATATAGTACACCGTGTACACTATACAGTATAGTTACATAGTTACATAGTTAGTATGGTTGAAAAAAGACATACGTCCATCAAGTCCAACCAGGGGATTGAAGGGAAGGATGTAAGGGGATAAGGGAAAGGGATGTAGTTTTATAATTCTGCATAAGCATTAATGTTATTTTGTTCCAGGAATGTATCTAACCCTGCTTTAAAGCTGTTAATTGTTCCTGCTGTGACCAGTTCCTGAGGTAGACCGTTCCATAAATTCACAGTATAATGACAGTAGTGTATATAGTACACCGTGTACACTATACAGTATAATGACAGTAGTGTATATAGTACACAGTGTACACTATACAGTATAATATGACAGTAGTGTATATAGTACACAGTGTACACTATACAGTATAATGACAGTAGTGTATATAGTACATAGTGTACACTATACAGTATAATATGACAGTAGTGTATATAGTACACAGTGTACACTATACAGTATAATGACAGTAGTGTATATAGTACACAGTGTACACTATACAGTATAATGACAGTAGTGTATATAGTACACAGTGTACACTATACAGTATAATGACAGTAGTATATATAGTACATAGTGTACACTATACAGTATAATATGACAGTAGTGTATATAGTACACAGTGTACACTATACAGTATAATGACAGTAGTGTATATAGTACACAGTGTACACTATACAGTATAATGACAGTAGTGTATATAGTACACAGTGTACACTATACAGTATAATATGACAGTAGTATATATAGTACACCGTGTACACTATACAGTATAATGACAGTAGTGTATATAGTACACCGTGTACACTATACAGTATAATGACAGTAGTGTATATAGTACACAGTGTACACTATACAGTATAATGGCAGTAGTATATATAGTACACAGTGTACACTATACAGTATAATGACAGTAGTGTATATAGTACACAGTGTACACTATACAGTATAATGGCAGTAGTATATATAGTACACAGTGTACACTATACAGTATAATGACAGTAGTGTATATAGTACACAGTGTACACTATACAGTATAATGACAGTAGTATATATAGTACACAGTGTACACTACACAGTATAATGACAGTAGTGTATATAGTACACAGTGTACACTATACAGTATAATGACAGTAGTATATATAGTACACAGTGTACACTATACAGTATAATGACAGTAGTATATATAGTACACAGTGTACACTATACAGTATAATGACAGTAGTGTATATAGTACACAGTGTACACTATACAGTATAATGACAGTAAGTGTTTATAGTACACAGTGTACACTATACAGTATAATGACAGTAGTGTATATAGTACACAGTGTACACTATACAGTATAATGGCAGTAGTATATATAGTACACAGTGTACACTATACAGTATAATGACAGTAGTGTATATAGTACACAGTGTACACTATACAGTATAATGGCAGTAGTATATATAGTACATAGTGTACACTATACAGTATAATGACAGTAGTGTATATAGTACACAGTGTACACTATACAGTATAATGACAGTAGTATATATAGTACACAGTGTACACTATACAGTATAATGACAGTAGTATATATAGTACACAGTGTACACTATACAGTATAATGACAGTAGTGTATATAGTACACAGTGTACACTATACAGTATAATGACAGTAGTATATATAGTACACCGTGTACACTATACAGTATAATATGACAGTAGTGTATATAGTACACAGTGTACACTATACAGTATAATGACAGTAGTATATATAGTACACAGTGTACACTATACAGTATAATGACAGTAGTATATATAGTACACCGTGTACACTATACAGTATAATGACAGTAGTGTATATAGTACACAGTGTACACTATACAGTATAATGACAGTAGTGTATATAGTACACAGTGTACACTATACAGTATAATGACAGTAGTGTATATAGTACACAGTGTACACTATACAGTATAATGACAGTAGTATATATAGTACACCGTGTACACTATACAGTATAATGACAGTAGTATATATAGTACACAGTGTACACTATACAGTATAATATGACAGTAGTGTATATAGTACACAGTGTACACTATACAGTATAATGACAGTAGTGTATATAGTACACAGTGTACACTATACAGTATAATGACAGTAGTGTATATAGTACACAGTGTACACTATACAGTATAATGACAGTAGTGTATATAGTACACAGTGTACACTATACAGTATAATGACAGTAGTATATATAGTACACAGTGTACACTATACAGTATAATGACAGTAGTATATATAGTACACAGTGTACACTATACAGTATAATATGACAGTAGTGTATATAGTACACAGTGTACACTATACAGTATAATGACAGTAGTGTATATAGTACACAGTGTACACTATACAGTATAATGACAGTAGTGTATATAGTACACAGTGTACACTATACAGTATAATGACAGTAGTATATATAGTACACAGTGTACACTATACAGTATAATGACAGTAGTATATATAGTACACCGTGTACACTATACAGTATAGTTACATAGTTACATAGTTAGTATGGTTGAAAAAAGACATACGTCCATCAAGTCCAACCAGGGGATTGAAGGGAAGGATGTAAGGGGATAAGGGAAAGGGATGTAGTTTTATAATTCTGCATAAGCATTAATGTTATTTTGTTCCAGGAATGTATCTAACCCTGCTTTAAAGCTGTTAATTGTTCCTGCTGTGACCAGTTCCTGAGGTAGACCGTTCCATAAATTCACAGTATAATGACAGTAGTGTATATAGTACACCGTGTACACTATACAGTATAATGACAGTAGTGTATATAGTACACAGTGTACACTATACAGTATAATATGACAGTAGTGTATATAGTACACAGTGTACACTATACAGTATAATGACAGTAGTGTATATAGTACATAGTGTACACTATACAGTATAATATGACAGTAGTGTATATAGTACACAGTGTACACTATACAGTATAATGACAGTAGTGTATATAGTACACAGTGTACACTATACAGTATAATGACAGTAGTGTATATAGTACACAGTGTACACTATACAGTATAATGACAGTAGTATATATAGTACATAGTGTACACTATACAGTATAATATGACAGTAGTGTATATAGTACACAGTGTACACTATACAGTATAATGACAGTAGTGTATATAGTACACAGTGTACACTATACAGTATAATGACAGTAGTGTATATAGTACACAGTGTACACTATACAGTATAATATGACAGTAGTATATATAGTACACCGTGTACACTATACAGTATAATGACAGTAGTGTATATAGTACACCGTGTACACTATACAGTATAATGACAGTAGTGTATATAGTACACAGTGTACACTATACAGTATAATGGCAGTAGTATATATAGTACACAGTGTACACTATACAGTATAATGACAGTAGTGTATATAGTACACAGTGTACACTATACAGTATAATGGCAGTAGTATATATAGTACACAGTGTACACTATACAGTATAATGACAGTAGTGTATATAGTACACAGTGTACACTATACAGTATAATGACAGTAGTATATATAGTACACAGTGTACACTACACAGTATAATGACAGTAGTGTATATAGTACACAGTGTACACTATACAGTATAATGACAGTAGTATATATAGTACACAGTGTACACTATACAGTATAATGACAGTAGTATATATAGTACACAGTGTACACTATACAGTATAATGACAGTAGTGTATATAGTACACAGTGTACACTATACAGTATAATGACAGTAAGTGTTTATAGTACACAGTGTACACTATACAGTATAATGACAGTAGTGTATATAGTACACAGTGTACACTATACAGTATAATGGCAGTAGTATATATAGTACACAGTGTACACTATACAGTATAATGACAGTAGTGTATATAGTACACAGTGTACACTATACAGTATAATGGCAGTAGTATATATAGTACATAGTGTACACTATACAGTATAATGACAGTAGTGTATATAGTACACAGTGTACACTATACAGTATAATGACAGTAGTATATATAGTACACAGTGTACACTATACAGTATAATGACAGTAGTATATATAGTACACAGTGTACACTATACAGTATAATGACAGTAGTGTATATAGTACACAGTGTACACTATACAGTATAATGACAGTAGTATATATAGTACACCGTGTACACTATACAGTATAATATGACAGTAGTGTATATAGTACACAGTGTACACTATACAGTATAATGACAGTAGTATATATAGTACACAGTGTACACTATACAGTATAATGACAGTAGTATATATAGTACACCGTGTACACTATACAGTATAATGACAGTAGTGTATATAGTACACAGTGTACACTATACAGTATAATGACAGTAGTGTATATAGTACACAGTGTACACTATACAGTATAATGACAGTAGTGTATATAGTACACAGTGTACACTATACAGTATAATGACAGTAGTATATATAGTACACCGTGTACACTATACAGTATAATGACAGTAGTATATATAGTACACAGTGTACACTATACAGTATAATATGACAGTAGTGTATATAGTACACAGTGTACACTATACAGTATAATGACAGTAGTGTATATAGTACACAGTGTACACTATACAGTATAATGACAGTAGTGTATATAGTACACAGTGTACACTATACAGTATAATGACAGTAGTGTATATAGTACACAGTGTACACTATACAGTATAATGACAGTAGTATATATAGTACACAGTGTACACTATACAGTATAATGACAGTAGTATATATAGTACACAGTGTACACTATACAGTATAATATGACAGTAGTGTATATAGTACACAGTGTACACTATACAGTATAATGACAGTAGTGTATATAGTACACAGTGTACACTATACAGTATAATGACAGTAGTATATATAGTACACAGTGTACACTATACAGTATAATGACAGTAGTGTATATAGTACACAGTGTACACTATACAGTATAATGACAGTAGTGTATATAGTACACAGTGTACACTATACAGTATAATGACAGTAGTATATATAGTACACAGTGTACACTATACAGTATAATGACAGTAGTATATATAGTACACCGTGTACACTATACAGTATAGTTACATAGTTACATAGTTAGTATGGTTGAAAAAAGACATACGTCCATCAAGTCCAACCAGGGGATTGAAGGGAAGGATGTAAGGGGATAAGGGAAAGGGATGTAGTTTTATAATTCTGCATAAGCATTAATGTTATTTTGTTCCAGGAATGTATCTAACCCTGCTTTAAAGCTGTTAATTGTTCCTGCTGTGACCAGTTCCTGAGGTAGACCGTTCCATAAATTCACAGTATAATGACAGTAGTGTATATAGTACACCGTGTACACTATACAGTATAATGACAGTAGTGTATATAGTACACAGTGTACACTATACAGTATAATATGACAGTAGTGTATATAGTACACAGTGTACACTATACAGTATAATGACAGTAGTGTATATAGTACATAGTGTACACTATACAGTATAATATGACAGTAGTGTATATAGTACACAGTGTACACTATACAGTATAATGACAGTAGTGTATATAGTACACAGTGTACACTATACAGTATAATGACAGTAGTGTATATAGTACACAGTGTACACTATACAGTATAATGACAGTAGTATATATAGTACATAGTGTACACTATACAGTATAATATGACAGTAGTGTATATAGTACACAGTGTACACTATACAGTATAATGACAGTAGTGTATATAGTACACAGTGTACACTATACAGTATAATGACAGTAGTGTATATAGTACACAGTGTACACTATACAGTATAATATGACAGTAGTATATATAGTACACCGTGTACACTATACAGTATAATGACAGTAGTGTATATAGTACACCGTGTACACTATACAGTATAATGACAGTAGTGTATATAGTACACAGTGTACACTATACAGTATAATGGCAGTAGTATATATAGTACACAGTGTACACTATACAGTATAATGACAGTAGTGTATATAGTACACAGTGTACACTATACAGTATAATGGCAGTAGTATATATAGTACACAGTGTACACTATACAGTATAATGACAGTAGTGTATATAGTACACAGTGTACACTATACAGTATAATGACAGTAGTATATATAGTACACAGTGTACACTACACAGTATAATGACAGTAGTGTATATAGTACACAGTGTACACTATACAGTATAATGACAGTAGTATATATAGTACACAGTGTACACTATACAGTATAATGACAGTAGTATATATAGTACACAGTGTACACTATACAGTATAATGACAGTAGTGTATATAGTACACAGTGTACACTATACAGTATAATGACAGTAAGTGTTTATAGTACACAGTGTACACTATACAGTATAATGACAGTAGTGTATATAGTACACAGTGTACACTATACAGTATAATGGCAGTAGTATATATAGTACACAGTGTACACTATACAGTATAATGACAGTAGTGTATATAGTACATAGTGTACACTATACAGTATAATGACAGTAGTATATATAGTACACAGTGTACACTATACAGTATAATGACAGTAGTATATATAGTACACCGTGTACACTATACAGTATAATGACAGTAGTGTATATAGTACACAGTGTACACTATACAGTATAATGACAGTAGTGTATATAGTACACAGTGTACACTATACAGTATAATGACAGTAGTGTATATAGTACACAGTGTACACTATACAGTATAATGACAGTAGTATATATAGTACACAGTGTACACTATACAGTATAATGACAGTAGTGTATATAGTACATAGTGTACACTATACAGTATAATGACAGTAGTGTATATAGTACACAGTGTACACTATACAGTATAATGACAGTAGTATATATAGTACACAGTGTACACTATACAGTATAATGACAGTAGTATATATAGTACACAGTGTACACTATACAGTATAATGACAGTAGTGTATATAGTACACAGTGTACACTATACAGTATAATATGACAGTAGTATATATAGTACACCGTGTACACTATACAGTATAATGACAGTAGTGTATATAGTACACCGTGTACACTATACAGTATAATGACAGTAGTGTATATAGTACACAGTGTACACTATACAGTATAATGGCAGTAGTATATATAGTACACAGTGTACACTATACAGTATAATGACAGTAGTGTATATAGTACACAGTGTACACTATACAGTATAATGGCAGTAGTATATATAGTACACAGTGTACACTATACAGTATAATGACAGTAGTGTATATAGTACACAGTGTACACTATACAGTATAATGACAGTAGTATATATAGTACACAGTGTACACTACACAGTATAATGACAGTAGTGTATATAGTACACAGTGTACACTATACAGTATAATGACAGTAGTATATATAGTACACAGTGTACACTATACAGTATAATGACAGTAGTATATATAGTACACAGTGTACACTATACAGTATAATGACAGTAGTGTATATAGTACACAGTGTACACTATACAGTATAATGACAGTAAGTGTTTATAGTACACAGTGTACACTATACAGTATAATGACAGTAGTGTATATAGTACACAGTGTACACTATACAGTATAATGGCAGTAGTATATATAGTACACAGTGTACACTATACAGTATAATGACAGTAGTGTATATAGTACACAGTGTACACTATACAGTATAATGGCAGTAGTATATATAGTACATAGTGTACACTATACAGTATAATGACAGTAGTATATATAGTACACAGTGTACACTATACAGTATAATGACAGTAGTATATATAGTACACCGTGTACACTATACAGTATAATGACAGTAGTGTATATAGTACACAGTGTACACTATACAGTATAATGGCAGTAGTATATATAGTACATAGTGTACACTATACAGTATAATGACAGTAGTGTATATAGTACATAGTGTACACTATACAGTATAATGACAGTAGTATATATAGTACACAGTGTACACTATACAGTATAATATGTGCAGTACCTGGTGATGCGTCTCCTTCTCCACGTTGTCCCCGTTGACTTCCAGCACCCGGTCCCCCGCCTTCAGGCCGGCCAGCTCCGCCGGGGATCCGGGCTCTACCTTGCGGATGTACTGTCCGGTCTTGTTCTTCTCTCCGTGCAGGTGGAAGCCGTATCCCTGCTCCCCCTTGTGGATGTGGCAGAGCCGGGGCTGCAGGCGCTCCTGGGCCATGGTGGGTGACGGCTGCTCGGGCACTGGTGAGCGGGCTCAGCGGGGCATAGTGGGGGCCCGGGCTGGGAGCTGGCGGTGTCCTGTGTGCTCCTCTCCCCCTCTGTGCTCCTCTCCTCCTCTGTGCTCCTCTCCTGTGAGCTCCTCTCCCCCTCTGTGCTCCTCTCCTCCTCTGTGCTCCACTCCTCCTCTGTGCTCTTCTCCTCCTCTGTGCTCCTCTCCTGTGAGCTCCTCTCCTCCTCTGTGCTCCACTCCTCCTCTGTGCTCCTCTCCTCCTCTGTGCTCCTCTCCTCCTCTGTGCTCCTCTCCTCCTCTGTGCTCCTCTCCTGTGAGCTCCTCTCCTCCTTTGTGCTCCACTCCTCCTCTGTGCTCCGCTCCTGTGAGCTCCTCTCCTCCTCTGTGCTCCACTGTGCTCCTCTCCTCCTCTGTGCTCCTCTCCGGCTCCGCTCCTCCTCCTCTCCGCTCTCTGGCTTGTGTTTCACTTGCAAACAAGGAAAAGCCACAAAGATGCTGCTCAGGCCCCTCCCTCCGCTCAGACCTGGAATCTTCCAGACTGGGGGGTCAGCAGGGGGCAGGAGCGGGCACAGAGGCCGGGGCGCTGTACGGTGCTGCACATGGGGGCGATGGGGACCGGGAAGTTCTGCGCGGAAGGTTATGGGTCGATTTCATCATTACTATAATGCAGTGTTCACCAACCTGTGGCTCTCAATCATGAGCAAAACTACTACTCCCATCATGCTCTGACAGTTTTACCCGATGCCAAGGTTTCCCAATCAGTGTGCCTCCAGCTGCTGCAAAACTACAACTCCCAGCATGCTCGAATAATTGTAGTTTTGGAACAGCTGGAGGCACCCTGGTTGGGAAATGCTGCCCTACACAGTCAGCTGTACTCTACTGCAGTGGTTCCCCACCTGTTGCTCTCAATCTTTAGCAAAACTACTACTCCCAGTATGCTCAGACAGTTGTAGTTTTGCAACAGCTGGAGGTACACTGTTTGGGAAATGCTGCCATACATTCAGTTTTACTTTATTGCACTGTTGCAAAACTACAACTCCCAGCATGCCCGGACAGCCTTTGGCTGTCCGGGCATGCTGGGAGTTGTAGTTTTGCAACAGCTGGAGGCGCCCTGGTTGGGAAATGCTGCCCTACACAGACAGCTGTACTCTACTGCAGTGGTTCCCCACCTGTTGCTCTCAATCTTTAGCAAAACTACTACTCCCAGTATGCTCAGACAGTTGTAGTTTTGCAACAGCTGGAGGCACACTGTTTGGGAAATGCTGCCATACATTCAGTTTTACTTTATTGCAGTGTTGCAAAACTACAACTCCCAGCATGCCCAGACAGCCTTTGGCTGTCCGGGCATGCTGGGAGTTGTAGTTTTGCAACAGCTGGAGGCGCCCTGGTTGGGAAATGCTGCCCCACACAGTCAGCTGTACTCTCTACTGCAGTGGTTCCCCACCTGTCGCTCTCAATCTTGGGCAAAACTACTACTCCCAGTATGCTCAGACAGTTTTGCATCATATAGCTGTATTCTCCTCAGCGCGTCTTAACCGGTGGCTGTTAAAAAAAACTACTACCCCCATTATGCTCTGACAATTTTGCCCGATGCCAGTGTTTCCCAAGCAGTGTGCCTCCAGCTGTTGCACAACTACCACTCCCAGCACTGTGGCTCTCAGTCTATTGCAAAACTACAACTCCCATCATGCTCTCACCGTTTTGCACTACATAGTCACAAGCTGTATTCTATAGCAGTGCACCTCAAGCTGTGGCTCTCCAGCTTTTGCAAAACTACTACCCCCATCATGCTCTGAAAATTTTGCCCTGCACCAGGGCTTGTATTACGTAGCCTCATATATTCTAATGCAGTGTTCCTCAATCTGTGGCCCTCCAGTTGTTGCAAAACTACAACTCCCAGCATGTCTAATGGTATTGCCCCAGAGCCACAAGTTTGGGAATACTGTTATAATTAATCTAAAAAAAATAAATAAATAAATAAATAATAAAAAAAAAAATATATATATATATATATATATATATATATGTGTGTGTGTGCTCAGCTCAGCCGAGGGTGCATGTGTACTGAGGAGAGCAGGGAATGCAGCTGACAGATCCCTGTTTTGGAAGATTGTAAACAAAACAGGTTTTAACCCCTTAAGGACTGAGCCCTTTTTCACCTTAAGGACTCGGCCATTTTTTGCAAATCTGACCACTGTCACTTTAAACATTAATAACTCTGGAATGCTTTTAGTTATCAATCTGATTCCGAGATTGTTTTTTCGTGACATATTCTACTTTAACGTAGTGGTAAAATTTTTTGGTAACTTGCATCCTTTCTTGGTGAAAAATCCCAAAATTTGATGAAAAATTTGAAAATTTTGCATTTTTCTAACTTTGAAGCTCTCTGCTTGTAAGGAAAATGGATATTCAAAATAATTTTTTTTTTAATTCACATATACAATATGTCTACTTTATATTTGCATCATAAAATTGATGAGTTTTTACTTTTGGAAGACACCAGAGGGCTTCAAAGTTCCACAGCAATTTTCCAATTTTTCACAAAATTTTGAAACTCGCTTTTTTTCAGGGACCAGTTCAGGTTTGAAGTGGATTTGAAGGGTCTTCATATTAGAAATACCCCATAAATGACCCCATTATAAAAACTGCACCCCCGAAAGTATTCAAAATGACATTCAGTAAGCGTTTTAACCCTTTACGGGTTTCACAGGAATAGCAGCAAAGTGAAGGAGAAAATACACAATCTTCATTTTTTACACTCGCATGTTCTTGTAGACCCAATTTTTGAATTTTTGCAAGGGGTAAAAAGGAGAAAATTTTTACTTGTATTTGAAACCCAATTTCTCTCGAGTAAGCACATACCTCATATGTCTATGTTAATTGTTCGGCGGGCGCAGTAGAGGGCTCAGAAGGGAAGGAGCGTCAAATGGTTTTTGGGGGGCATGTCACCTTTAGGAAGCCCCTATGGTGCCAGAACTGCAAAAAACCCCACATGGCATACCATTTTGGAAACTAGGCCCCTCGGGGAACGTAACAAGGGGTAATGTGAACCTTAATACCCCACAGGTGATTCACGACTTTTGCATATGTAAAAAAAAAGAAATTTTTTTTTACCTAAAATGCTTGGTTTCCCTAAAGTTTTACATTTTTAAAAAGGGTAATAGCAGAAAATACCCCCCAAAATTTGAAGCCCAATTTCTCCCGATTCAGAAAACACCCCATATGGGGGTGAAAAGTGCTCTGCTGGCGCACTACAGGTCTCAGAAGAGAAGGAGTCACATTTGGCTTTTTTGAAGGAAATTTTGCTCTGGGGGCATGCCGCATTTAGGAAGCCCCTATGGTGCCAGGACAGCAAAAAAAAAACACATGGCATACCATTTTGGAAACTAGACCCCTCGGGGAACGTAACAAGGGGTAAAGTGAACCTTAATACCCCACAGGGGTTTCACGACTTTTGCATATGTAAAAAAAAATAAAAAAATGTACCTAAAATGCTTGGTTTCCCAAAAAATTTACATTTATACAAAGGGTTAAAGCAGAAAATACCCCCCAAAATTTGAAGCCCAATTTCTCCCGATTCAGAAAACACCCCATATGGGGGTGAAAAGTGCTCTGTTGGCGCACTACAGGTCTCAGAAGAGAAGGAGTCACATTTGGCTTTTTGAAAGCAAATTTTGCTCTGGGGGCATGCCGCATTTAGGAAGCCCCTATGGTGCCAGAACCGCAAAAAAAAAAACACATGGCATACCATTTTGGAAACTAGAGCCCTCGGGGAATGTAACAAGGGGTTAAGTGAACCTTAATACCCCACAGGCGTTTCACGACTATTGCATATGTAAAAAAAATAAAAAAAAATTTACCTAAAATGCTTCTTTTCCCAAAAACTTTACATTTTTAAAAAGGGTAAAAGCAGAAAATACCCCCCAAAATTTGAAGCCCAATTTCTCCCGAGTACGGCGATACCCCATATGTGACCCTTAACTGTTGCCTTGAAATACGACAGGGCTCCAAAGTGAGAGCGCCATGCGCATTTGAGGCCTAAATTAGGGATCGCATAGGGGTGGACATAGGGGTATTCTACGCCAGTGATTCCCAAACAGGGTGCCTCCAGCTGTTGCAAAACTCCCAGCATGCCTGGACAGTCAACGGCTGTCCGACAATACTGGGAGTTGTTGTTTTGCAACAGCTGGAGGCTCCGTTTTGGAAACCGTGGCGTACCAGACGTTTTTCATTTTTATTGGGGAGGGGAGGGGGGCTGTGTAGGGGTATGTGTATATGTAGTGTTTTTTACTTTTTATTTTATTTTTTGTGGTAGTGTAGTGTAGTGTTTTTAGGGTACAGTCGCACGGGCGGGGGTTCACAGTAGTTTCTCGCTGGCAGTTTGAGCTGTTGCAGAAAATTTGCTGCAGCTCAAACTTGCAGCCCGATACTTACTGTAAGCCTCCGCCCATGTGAGTGTACCCTGTACGTTCACATTGGGGGGGACATCCAGCTGTTGCATAACTACAACTCCCAGCATGCGCTGACAGACTGTACATGCTGAGTTTTAGTTTTGCAACAGCTGTAGGCACACTGGTTATGTATCACGGAGTTTGTGACCTTACTCAGTGTTTCAAAACCAGTGTGCCTCCAGCTGTTGCAAAACTACAACTCCCAGCATGTACGGTGCATGGTGTAAGGTGACTGCTGGGAGTTGTAGTTTGCAACAGCTGGAGGCACACCGGTCGTGAAACACTGAGTTAGGTAAAAAAAACTCTAAGTTTCACAACCAGTGTGCCTTCACCTGTTGCAAAACTACAACTCTCAGCAGTCACCGACAGCCAACGGGCATGCTGGGAGTTGTAGTTATGCAACCAGCAGATGCACCACTACAACTCCCAGCATGCACTTTAGCTGTTTGTGCAAGCTGGGAGTTGTAGTTATACAACAGCTGAAGGTACACTTTTCCATAGAAAAAATGTGCCTCCAGCTGTTGCAAAACCATAAGTCCCAGCATGCCCATAAGGGAATGCTGGGAGTTGTGGTGGTCTGCCTACTGCTGTTGCATAACTACAGCTCCCAGCATGCCCTTTTTGCATGCTGGGAGCTGTTGCTAAGCAACAGCAGGAGGCTGTAACTCACCTCCTGCTGCTGCTCCATCACAGGCTGTCCCTCGTCGTCTCCGTCGCTCCTGGGGCCCCGATCCCAACAGGGGCGCCGGGGATCGGGGTCCCCAGCACCGGGGGTCGTCTTCCCGCACCCGCTCACGTCCTCCGGAAGAGGGGCGGAGCGGGTGCGGGAGTGACGCCCGCAGCAGGCGCCCTGATTGGTCGGCCGGTAATCCGGCCGACGAATCAGGGCGATCGTGAGGTGGCACCAGTGCCACCTCACCCCTGCAGGCTCTGGCTGTTCGGGGCCGTCAGAGACGGCCCCGAACAGCCAGTAATTCCGGGTCACCGGGTCACTGGAGACCCGATTGACCCGGAATCGCCGCAGATCGCTGGACTGAATTGTCCAGCGATCTGCGGCGATCGCCGACATGGGGGGGCATAATGACCCCCCTGGGCGATATGCCAGGATGCCTGCTGAACGATTTCAGCAGGCATCCGGCTCCGGTCCCCAACCGGCTAGCGGTGGGGGCCGGAATTCCCACGGGCGTATGGATACGCCCTGCGTCCTTAAGGACTCGGGATGCAGGGCGTATCCATACGCCCTGCGTCCTTAAGAGGTTAAAGGAATTGGAGCAGGGCTTAAGTCCTGCAGGAACGCATGGGAACTGAGTTCCTGCACTTTTTTTTTAACAGCAGGAACAACGTTCCCATTAGCAGAAGCCCGGCAGAACCAACCCTTGAGCGGATGAGTTCCCTCACTTTTTCTTCCAGGACTTGACCCCCGAAGTAAAGATTATCCGAATGTACCCCAAGGGAGGATTGGGAAGGGGGTTGACATATTGGGAGGTATAGGGGGAGATTTATCAAAACCTGTCCAGAGAAAAAGTTGTCCAGTTGCCCATAGCAACCAATCAGATCGGTTCTTTCACTTTTGAAAAGGCCTCTGTAAAATGAAAGTAGTAATCTGATTGGTTGCTATGGGCAACTGGGCAACTTTTCCTCTGGACAGGTTTTGATAAATCTCCCCCTATATAGTCTTTATTCACTGCAGAATCCACTTATATAGGCAATGCTGAAAAGCTATTATGGATGGGGGTTTAGGGGGCGCAGGAGAAACGTATGAGCAACATGGCCGATTCTTTCCCCTCAGGGGCCGGTCTTTGCAGGAGTGCTCAGTATTGTACCAAAAACATGGTTTGGACTTCAGAACTTTCTCTACCTGGGCACACAGTTTTAATTCAGATGTTTTTTAGGGCCTGTATTATGGCCAAAACCCATGGAGAGGAAAAGTCGAACAGTTGCCCATAGCAACCAATCAGATTGCTTCTTTCATTGCCTCTGAAAAGTGAAAGCAGCGATCTGATTGGTTGCTATGGGAAACTGGTCAACTTTTCCATCTGCACAGGTTTTTATATAGAAAATGTCACTCACACCATTACACCCCCACTAGGCCTGCACGATATATCGCAACGGCAAACGTATCACGATTTTTGCCAATTGCGATATGTCAATTTGGCTGTTGTTAAAAAAAGTGTGATTATTTACCTGCCCCCCGGCGGCATTGCAGCAGCTCCAGTGATGGCGGTAGGGGGCGTTAGGGGCTTCTATGGCAGCGGCATGGGCTCCTGTGGAGGCTGTGAGGTTTGGCGCAGCAGAACCACCTGACTGTGCTCCCCTACCTTCATTGACTGTGCTTCCATCCTGTAAATAAATGGCGCAGCCGTGCGGCAGGTGAATGAAGCGAGCACAGGAGCGGAGCTCGCTTCATACTGGCTAATGCAAGACATCACCGATCTGGGTGATGTCTGGCATTAACCCTTTAGACACCGCGTTCAAAGTTGATTGTGGCATCTAAAATGCCGAAATCAAGTGCCGGTAGCTCAGTAGAGCTGATCAGGACACCTGTGGTAAAACCCGCGGAGTCCCGATCAGCTGAGAGGAAGGGCAAGGGTTCCCTACCTGCCTCCGGATCGTCCGATCGGCTTTCTAATAATGCTGGCAGCCAGTAGTAATGGAGTGCCGATAACACTGATCAATACTGTGCTATAGGCTATTATGGCACAACATTGTTCAGTGTCTGTAATTACAAGATTGCATCTAATAGTCCCCATGGCAGTGTTTTCCAAACAGTGTGCCTCCAGCTGTTGCAAAACTGCAACTCCCAGCATGCCTGGACAGCCAAAGGCTGTCCAGGCATACTGGGAGTTGTAGTTATGCAACAACTGGAGACATACTCTTTGGAAAACACTGCCATGGGGACTAAAAAAATTGGGAGGAAAAAGAAAATGTAAAAACAAAGGGTAATAAATGTTAATAAGCCCCTCCCCTTATAAAAGTTTTAATCGCCCACCTTTTACCCCATTATTAAAAAATAATAATGTAAACATATATAAACAAACATACGTGTAATTGCCGTGTGCGTAAATGTCAGAACTATTAAAATAGAACTAATGAAACCACACGGTTAATGGCATAAACGTAAAAAAACTACAGATCACGGCGGGAAAAATTAGCCTCATACAGCCGCGCATACGAAAAAAAAGACATATAGGGGACAATTTTAATTATAGGAAGAAAAAAAACCCTACCGACAAACCCCCTCTCGGTCCTTAAATGGGCACTGTCATGAAATAAAAAAATTGATATGTTGTAGTACTTAAGTCCTACAACATATCTCTAATATACTTTAATTAAAAAAAGTGAATTTAAAACAGTTTAAAATCACTTTTAAATTCAGCCACTAGGGGTCGCCCCCCTAGTGGCCGAATGCATTCGGCAGTGACATCACTAGTGAATTTCGACTCATTGAAGCCTGGCAATGAGTCGGAATTCACTCACTGCGGTGCTCGCTCCCGCCTGTCAATCAAACAGGCGGGAGCGAGAGCTGAGAACAGAAGCGTGCATTGGCTCCCCTGCTCCCTGGCCTTGCACGCCGGCCCCGCCTCCCGGCATCCCGTCGCTGCCGTCGCTGCACTGTCCTGGTATGTTGGGGGGGAGGGGGGTGTTCGTTTAGCGGGGTTCAGGGGAGGGGTAGCGGGGTTCGGGTTGCGCCGCGGCCATGTATTGTTTTTAACACAAGGTGCCTCCAGTTTTTCCCCACTACAACTCCCAGCATGCCCTGACAACCAATAGATGTCAGGGCAAGCTGGGAGTTGTAGTGAGGAAACAGCTGGAGGCACCCTGTGTAGATGAACTAAGGGCGGAAGTCAGCCCCAGCAGGCATCAGTGCCGCTACCAGGCAGACTACCAGGCAGACAAAACTGCATTTTTTATATAGTAAAAAAAAAAATTAGGCAGGGAGGAGGTTAGGAATAGATGGGAAATAGGCAGGGACAGAGAGGGGAAAAAAAGGGATGGTGGGAGCTCTTTAAGGGAATACACATACTCCCAGTGTTCCCTCCCCTGTGGCTGCGCTGCACAATAGAGCAAAGCAACAACGCCGGAGAGGGTGTACGTGGACTACACTATACCAGGCCAGGAGAGTATGCGGACTACACTATACCAGGCCAGGAGAGTACACGGACTACACTATACCAGGCCAGGAGAGTATGCAGACTACACTATACCAGGCCAGGGAAGTATGCGGACTACACTATACCAGGCCAGGAGAGTATGCAGACTACACTATACCAGGCCAGGGAAGTATGCGGACTACACTATACCAGGCCAGGAGAGTACACGGACTACACTATACCAGGCCAGGAGAGTATGCAGACTACACTATACCAGGCCAGGGAAGTATGCGGACTATACTATACCAGGCCAGGGAAGTATGCGGACTACACTATACCAGTCCAGGAGAGTACGCGGACTACACTATACCAGGCCAGGAGAGTACGCGGACTACACTATACAAGGCCAGGGAAGTATGCGGACTACACTATACCAGGCCAGGAGAGTGTGTGGACTACACTATACCAGGCCAGGAGAGTATGCAGACTACACTATACCAGGCCAGGAGAGTATGTGGACTACACTATACCAGGCCAGGAGAGTGTGTGGACTACACTATACCAGGCCAGGAGAGTATGTGGACTACACTATACCAGGCCAGGAGAGTATGTGGACTACATTATACCAGGCCAGGGAAGTATGCGGACTACACTATACCAGGCCAGGAGAGTACGCGGACTACACTATACCAGGCCAGGAGAGTATGTGGACTACACTATACCAGGCCAGGAGAGTACACGGACTACACTATACCAGTCCAGGAGAGTACACGGACTACACTATACCAGGCCAGGGGAGTATGTGGACTACACTATACCAGGCCAGGAGAGTATGCGGACTACACTATACCAGGCCAGGAGAGTACACGGACTACACTATACCAGGCCAGGAGAGTGTGTGGACTACACTATACCAGGCCAGGGAAGTATGAAGACTACACTATACCAGTCCAGGAGAGTACACGGACTACACTATACCAGGCCAGGAGAGTACACGGACTACACTATACCAGGCCAGGGAAGTATGCGGACTACACTATACCATGCCAGGAGAGTATGCGGACTACACTATACCAGGCCAGGAGAGTATGCGGACTACACTATACCAGGCCAGGAGAGTACGCGGACTACACTATACCAGGCCAGGAGAGTACGCGGACTACACTATACAAGGCCAGGGAAGTATGCGGACTACACTATACCAGGCCAGGAGAGTGTGTGGACTACACTATACCAGGCCAGGAGAGTGTGTGGACTACACTATACCAGCCCAGGAGAGTATGTGGACTACACTATACCAGGCCAGGAGAGTGTGTGGACTACACTATACCAGGCCAGGAGAGTATGTGGACTACACTATACCAGGCCAGGGAAGTATGCGGAATACACTATACCAGGCCAGGAGAGTACGCGGACTACACTATACCAGGCCAGGAGAGTATGTGGACTACACTATACCAGGCCAGGGAAGTATGCGGACTACACTATACCAGGCCAGGAGAGTACACGGACTACACTATACCAGTCCAGGAGAGTACACGGACTACGCTATACCAGGCCAGGGGAGTATGTGGACTACACTATACCAGGCCAGGAGAGTATGTGGACTACACTATACCAGGCCAGGAGAGTGTGTGGACTACACTATACCAGGCCAGGAGAGTGTGTGGACTACACTATACCAGTCCAGTAGAGTACGCGGACTACACTATACCAGGCCAGGGAAGTATGCAGACTACACTATACCAGTCCAGGAGAGTACACGGACTACACTATACCAGGCCAGGAGAGTACACGGACTACACTATACCAGGCCAGGGAAGTATGCGGACTACACTATACCATGCCAGGAGAGTATGCGGACTACACTATACCAGGCCAGGAGAGTATGCGGACTACACTATACCAGTCCAGGAGAGTACACGGACTACACTATACCAGGCCAGGAGAGTACACGGACTACACTATACCAGGCCAGGAGAGTACACGGACTACACTATACCAGGCCAGGAGAGTACACGGACTACACTATACCAGGCCAGGGAAGTATGCGGACTACACTATACCATGCCAGGAGAGTATGCGGACTACACTATACCAGGCCAGGAGAGTACACGGACTACACTATACCAGGCCAGGAGAGTATGCAGACTACACTATACCAGGCCAGGGAAGTATGCGGACTACACTATACCATGCCAGGAGAGTATGCGGACTACACTATACCAGGCCAGGAGAGTATGCGGACTACACTATACCAGTCAATGAACATGAAATTGGGCGAGTTTGGCTTTATGAAATAGAGGGATTGGACATAAAATAGGGGGGATTTTACCATTTGTTTATTACCATTTATTCACCGTTCGTTTATTACATCGCAATATCGAAATCACAATATTTACCTCTACAATCTCAATCGCACATTTTTCCCATATCGTGCAGCCCTAACCCCCACCAGCAGCGGATGTCAGAATGAGTGAGCAGCAGAACGGAAGGATTTCTGAGCCAAATACAGAAGCTAGACACATAAAAAGACATCATGACTCAGCATGACCTAGTGAGTAACATATTATTTCATCCATGACATTACAGGTAAGCCGTTCAGAAAATAGTACTAGGAAATATTCAAAACGTTTGAACACTAGTCACAATGCACGGCGTAAACGACAAAATACCACAGTGTGAATGGGACCGCGATGCCCGCTGTTCGGCCGTGACGGTATGCAGAAAACTCCATATGATGGAGAATGGCGCGCTCGCTGCTTATTGTCTGTCTACTATAAATAACAGCTGTTCGGCTGAGAACATTTCCGCCCCCCCCCGGGCCCGTGAGCTGACAGTGGATCCAGCGAAGTGTCATGTCAGCTCCGTCCCCACCTGTCATAATATCTGAGGAACATTATAATAGTCAGCGCTGCACAGGCTTGTCCTACAGTCACAGCCTTCAGGCCAGAAGGTTCCTGTGATCAGGACTAGATTGCCGGTGTAACCAGTAAGGAGAGGCGGCGAGGGAGGGACGGACACTTTCTCAATCTCTAAATAAACCCTCTTTAATTGGTGTTTTAAGGAGTTTACGGCAATTTTCCCTGAGTCAGCGCTGCCCGTCATAGTGCACCCGTCATGGCAGCCGACTGCTGCAAAATACACTAACCTCCCCCCTGGTCATTGCCTGGAGTTATATTATACGTTATTCTGTGGTGTAAATCGTGACAAATTTAATAAAGCGATAATTTATCTTCTTTCCACTGGATGGAGTCTATTGCTCGCATGAATGGGTTAAAGGGGTACTCCGGTGAAATTTTTATTTTTATTTTTTTTAAATCAACTGGTGCCAGAAAGTTAAACAGATTTGTAAATTACTTCTATTTAAAAATCTTAATCCTTCCAGTACTTATCAGCTGCTTTATGCTCCACAGGAAGTTCTTTTCTTTCCAGTCTGACCACAGTGCTCTCTGTCCGTGTCAGGAACTGTGCAGAGCAGGAGAGGTTTGCAATGGGGATTTGCTCCTTGCTCTGGACAGTTCCTGACATGAACAGAGGTGTCATCAGATTTAGGACGCTGGATAGGGGATAAGATGTCTGATTGTGGGGATCCCCGTGATCTCAACTGCGGCACCCCAGACATCCGGTGCACGGAGCCAACTTCGCTCCATGACGGATGACTGGTGATGTGGGGCGGAGGCTCGTGACGGCCATCCCGCCTCCTCCCATAGACTTGCATTGAGGGAGCGTGGCCTCCGGCGCTGCACCCAACTCCCTAAACCAGTGGTCTCCAACCTGCGGACCTCCAGATGTTGCAAAACTACAACTCCCAGCATGCCCGGACAGCCAACGGCTGTCCGGGCATGCTGGGAGTTGTAGTTTTGCAACATCTGGAGATCCGCAGGTTGGAGACCACTGCCCTAAACGAACGCCGGGGGCAGCAGGGAGATCGCAGGGGTCCCCTTTGGATAGGGAATAAGATGTCTAGGGGCGGAGTACCCCTTTAAAGGAAATGGTGATTCCTCAGCACTTTCTTCAGACAATGTTTTCCTCATAGGAGAAGTAGCACAGATGTCTTTTCTTTTCCTTTTAATCTGTGTTATTTTGAGACGGAAAACATATGGGGGGAGATTTATCAAAACCTGTACAGAGGAAAAGTTGCCCAGTTGCCCATAGCAACCAATCAGCTCGCTTCTTTCATTTTGCACAGGCCTTGTTAAAAATGAAAGAAGCGAGCTGATTGGTTGCCATGGGCAACTGGGCAACTTTTCCTTTGCACAGGTTTTGATAAGTCTCCCCCATAGTTGTATATATAGCCATGGTCGTTGCTTGATAACAAACCGGGGTCACCGAGACAAACAAAGGTCAGGCCTCTAACCGTATGTTTACATACCGCCGCTCACCGCTTAACGTGTGGTATAAATAGACACATCAGCGCGCCTCATGAAGTGTACACAATTTACCTATCAACAGCTATTACAGACAAAATAGTAAAAACTTCACTAAATAGACTGGGTCATGTTTGTTGTCAAGGAAGGGAAAGATGCCTGACCTGACCTAATGAACTCTAATTACAGGAAGATGAATTAAAGGGGGACTCCAGAGCTGCATTCAGTATAATACAGGATATAACTCAGGATCAGTACAGGATAAGTAATGTACTGTATGTACACAGTGACCTCACCAGCAGAATAGTGAGTACAGCTCTGGAGTATAATACAGGATATAACTCAGGGTCAGTACAGGATAAGTAATGTAATGTATCTACACAGTGACCTCACCAGCAGAATAGTGAGTACAGCTCTGGAGTATAATACAGGATATAACTCAGGATCAGTACAGGATAAGTAATGTAATGTATGTACACAGTGACCTCACCAGCAGAATAGTGAGTGCAGCTCTGGAGTATAATACAGGATATAACTCAGGATCAGTACAGGATAAGTAATGTAATGTATGTACACAGTGATCTCACCAGCAGAATAGTGAGTGCAGCTCTGGGGTATAATACAAGATATAACTCAGGATCAGTGCAGGATAAGTAATGTAATGTATGTACACAGTGACCTCACCAGCAGAATAATGAGTACAGCTCTGGGGTATAATACAGGATATAACTCAGGATCAGTACAGGATAAGTTATGTAATGTATGTACACAGCGACCTCACCAGCAGAATAGTGAGTGCAGCTCTGGAGTATAATACAGGATATAACTCAGGATCAGTACAGGATAAGTAATGTAATGGATGTACACAGTGACCTCACCAGCAGAATAGTGAGTACAGCTCTGGAGTATAATACAGGATATAACTCAGGATCAGTACAGGATAAGTAATGTAATGTATGTACACAGTGACCTCACCAGCAGAATAGTGAGTACAGCTCTGGGGTATAATACAGGATATAACTCAGGATCAGTACAGGATAAGTTATGTAATGTATGTACACAGCGACCTCACCAGCAGAATAGTGAGTGCAGCTCTGGAGTATAATACAGGATATAACTCAGGATCAGTACAGGATAAGTAATGTAATGGATGTACACAGTGACCTCACCAGCAGAATAGTGAGTACAGCTCTGGAGTATAATACAGGATATAACTCAGGATCAGTACAGGATAAGTAATGTAATGTATGTACACAGTGACCTCACCAGCAGAATAGTGAGTACAGCTCTGGGGTATAATACAGGATATAACTCAGGATCAGTACAGGATAAGTAATGTAATGTATGTACACAGTGACCTCACCAGCAGAATAGTGAGTGCAGCTCTGGAGTATAATACAGGATATAACTCAGGATCAGTACAGGATAAGTAATGTAATGGATGTACACAGTGACCTCACCAGCAGAATAGTGAGTACAGCTCTGGAGTATAATACAGGATATAACTCAGGATCAGTACAGGATAAGTAATGTAATGTATGTACACAGTGACCTCACCAGCAGAATAGTGAGTACAGCTCTGGGGTATAATACAGGATATAACTCAGGATCAGTACAGGATAAGTAATGTAATGTATGTACACAGTGACCTCACCAGCAGAATAATGAGTACAGCTCTGGGGTATAATGCAATTATGGTCCTGAATTTCAAAATACATCGGTTTTTCATGCCTCCAATGCTGATTGTTCTGTACTTATTGGGGGAGATTTATCAAAACCTGTGCAGAGGAAGAGTGGTGCAGTTGCCCATAGCAACCAATCAGATCGCTTCTTTCATTTTCCACAGGCCTCTAAAGAGGCCTGTGGAAAATGAAAGAAGCAATCTGATTGGTTGCTAAGGGCAACTGCACCACTCTTCCTCTGCACAGGTTTTGATAAATCTCCCCCATTATTACTATATTATGGCACAGGGTGCACTTTAAGTTCTCGGCCCTACTGGCTGTGAATGTTTGTGTGTTTATGTGTTCACCAGCCTTGTACAATGGATTTAGTGCGTTCGGAATGATCTGGAATGTCATACATTTCCTGTGAGGCCTCAGAGCAGGCGCTATTAAATGCCTATTAGTCATGTGACTACTTTTTCGTATATTATAGACTCGAACACTCCAGCCTTAGACCAGGCCTGTGACATGTTTCATGATACTTACATGGTGAACAGAGTCACTTTCTAAAAAAAAAAAATTCTAAGTATTTTGCTTATGACCCCTGGAGGTCACGATGACATTATCCAGATGTGAAGCGCTGTAACCTGTGATCCTATTCGCTTCACGTGTTTGCCAGATTTTTGCCAGAAGAGTGTTGCAATACTTAGGGGTAATTCAGGGTATTATTTAACCCAGTGTTTCCCAGCCTGGCAGTCTCCCAGTCACTGACTGGGAGTACATGGTGGGGGAGATTTATCAAAACCAGTGCAGAGGAAGAGTGGTGCAGTTGCCCATAGCAACCAATCAGATAGCATCTTTCATTTTCCACAGGCCTCTTTAGAGGCCTGTGGAAAATGAAAGAAGCAATCTGATTGGTTGCTATGGGCAACTGCACCACTCTTCCTCTGCACAGATTTTGATAAATCTCCCCCGGTGAGTGAGCTTTTACACCTGTTCGCACTGGTGTGGTGCTGTGCGGCGTCCATTGCTGCCGCGGCGCCGTGTCTGTGGGGAGGTGTGGCCCTGGGACTGGTTTGAGTGGCGTTGGGGCTGCTCTGCTACTATACTCTACTCTGCTGAGATCTCTGCTTGTCTCGGGAACTGCACAGAGTAGAAGAGGTTTGCTATGGGGATTTGCTTCTAAACTGGGCGGTTCCCGAGACAGGTGTCATCAGAGAGCACTTAGACAGAAAAGAAAAACTCAAATTCAGCAGCTCATAAGTACTGAAAGGATTAAGATTTTTTAATAGAAATAATTTACAAATCTGTTTAACTTTCTGGCACCAGTTGATTAAAAAAGAAAAAAAGTTTTCCACCGGAGTACCCCTTTAATAAATGTTGCTAAGAAGCATTAGATCATTGTGAATGTTGTGGATGTGCGAACATGTCTGTTTTCTCTATTTGATTTCACAGTGTGTTTTCTATCCCCCTCTTTTTTTTTTAGTTTTCACTTGGTCAGCACTCTGCTCTTCCCCCTCAGCCCAGCCCTATATACATTCTGCAGAAAGCTGTATAGGGCCCCATTCTTTCTGGCACTCTACCAGTCTCTGACTGGGAGCACATGGTGAGTGAGCTTTTACACCTGTTCACACTGGTGTGGGGCTGGGAGCCATCCATTGCTGCCACGGCGCCGTGTCTGTGGGGACGTGCGGCCCTGGGACTGTTTGAGTGGCATTGGGGCTGCTCTGCCAATGGGTCGTTCCCCCTGTAGGCACTGGTGTTGCTGTGGTGGTGGTTGCCGCCCAGTGCTACGCCATTTTATTCTAGGGACGTTAGGGACCCGCTACTTACAGGTAGCCGTGACGTGGCTTAGCGGGCTTGCACTTCATGATCATAAAGTGCACTAATGACCCGTTAGTTTAATAAGTGTTGCTGAGAAGCCTTAGATCATTGTGCATGTTGTGGATGTGCGACCATGTCTGTTTTCTTTATTTGATTTCCCAATCAGGGTGCTTCCAGCAGTTGCAAAACCACAACTCCCAGCAAAATTAGTATGCTTAAAAAAAAGTCATGTGTTACTCAGTACCTAAGCCTGATCATGTGTCTAGCGCCTATATTTCTCTCACAAATACCTTCTATCTGTTGCTCATTTGTTTTGTCATCCTGTGCTTTGGAGGAGGCGTGTCCTTTCTCTGCATGACTCATTTTCCTCCCTGAGTGCTGGGTCTCTTCATCCAATCACTGCAGGCTGCTCTGTAACCCCCTTCTCACTGTTTTCATGCTGCAGTCTGATAGGACAGGAGTGAGCACAGAGGATGCTAGTCCCACCCTAGACTTTGTCTCTTCCTGTGCTTAAGCTGGGACAAAAATGAAGCCCCAGCCAGACCGGATTTTGTTCTGGATGGTATGGGGACCCCAGTGGTCTTTTTTTTTTTATAAGCCATGACTTCTATAAAAAGGAGATTTTTTTTATGAAGTATATTAGAAAGGTTAATGTTTTGCCAAGATGTACAACGTGTAAAAAGTTTATGAATCTGCTCTATTTTGCCTCTAGAACCTTTATATTTTCCTGTTTATGGGGCTGTATGAGGGCTGATTTTTTGCATCAATACAATTATTTTTGGATGGGACTTTTTGACCAAAAATTGCAATTCTGTTTTTTTTTTGCTGGTACCCAGGTAAAAAGTATAGCTCTGGCACCTATGTGGATACAATTTTTTTGGTACCCAGATGGCTTCTGTAGCACT
This sequence comes from Hyla sarda, assembly GCF_029499605.1. Classification (NCBI taxonomy): domain Eukaryota; kingdom Metazoa; phylum Chordata; class Amphibia; order Anura; family Hylidae; genus Hyla; species Hyla sarda. The sequence continues at coordinate 211,096,338 of NC_079196.1, forward strand.
GGTACCCAGGTAGGTAGGTGATAATATCCAGGTAAAAACTATTTAGCAAGTACATAGCTGGACACTACAGTGCTGGGACCAATGCTGATACTATGGAACCAGTGTCCAGATAGATAATATAGCACTAAGTGGACACTAAAGTGCTTTTGTCCAAGTATATGCTTTGGTACTGTTGCCTAGGTGGATGTAACAGTGGTGGCACCCCAAGTTACTTTGGTGTTGGTACTCAGGTAGATACTATAGAACTGGTACCTACATACTACAGTGCTGGTACCCAGATAGATACTATAGAACGGGTACCCATATACTACAGTGCTGGTACCCACATACTACAGTGCTGGTACCCAGGTAGATACTATAGAACTGGTACCCACATACTACAGTGCTGGTACCCAGGTAGATACTATAGAACTGGTACCCACATACTACAGTGCTGGTACCCACATACTACAGTGCTGGTACCCACATACTACAGTGCTGGTACCCACATACTACAGTGCTGGTACCCACATACTACAGTGCTGGTACCCAGGTAGATACTATAGAACTGGTACCCACATACTACAGTGCTGGTACCCACATACTACAGTGCATGTACCCACATACTACAGTGCTGGTACCCAGGTAGATACTATAGAACTGGTACCTACATACTACAGTGCTGGTACCCAGGTAGATACTATAGAACTGGTACCTACATACTACAGTGCTGGTGCCCAGGTATATACTATAGAACTGGTACCCACATACAACAGTGCTGGTACCCAGTTTGATACTATAGAACGGGTACCCACATACTACAGTGCTGGTACCCAGGTTGATACTACAGAACTGGTACCTACATACTACAGTGCTGGTACCCAGGTAGATACTACAGAACGGGTACCCACATACTACAGTGCTGGTACCCAGGTACATACTATAGAACTGGTACCCACATACTACAGCGCTAGTACCCAGGTAGATATTATAGAACTGGTACCCATGTACAACAGTGCTGGTACCCAGGCAGATACTATAGAACTGGTACCCACATACTACAGTGCTGGTACCCACATACTACAGTGCTGGTACCCAGGTAGATACTATAGAACTGGTACCTACATACTACAGTGCTAGTACCCAGATAGATACTATAGAATTGGTACCCACATACAACAGTGCTGGTACCCAGGTAGATACTATAGAACTGGTACCTACATACTACAGTGCTGGTACCCAGGTAGATACTATAGAATTGGTACCCACATACTACAGTGCTGGTACCCAGGTAGATACTATAGAATTGGTACCCACATACTACAGTGCTGGTACCCAGGTAGATACTATAGAACTGGTACCCACATACTACAGTGCTGGTACCCAGGTAGATACTATAGAACGGGTACCCACATACAACAGTGCTGGTACCCAGTTAGATATTATAGAACTGGTACCCACATACTACAGTGCTGGTACCCAGGTAGATACTATAGAATTGGTACCCACATACTACAGTGCTGGTACCCAGGTAGATACTATAAAACTGGTACCCACATACTACAGTACTGGTACCCAGGTAGATACTATAGAACTGGTACCCACATACTACAGTGCTGGTACCCAGGTAGATACTATAGAACTGGTACCCACATACTACAGTGCTGGTACCCAGGTAGATACTATAGAACTGGTACCCACATACTACAGTGCTGGTACCCAGGTAGATACTATAGAACGAGTACCCACATACTACAGTGCTGGTACCCAGGTAGATACTATAGAACTGGTACCCACATACTACAGTGCTGGTACCCAGGTAGATACTATAGAACTGGTACCTACATACTACAGTGCTAGTACCCAGATAGATACTATAGAACTGGTACCTACATACTACAGTGCTGGTACCCAGGTAGATACTAAAAAACTGGTACCCACATACTACAGTGCTGGTACCCAGGTACATACTGCAGCGCTGATTCCTAGAATAATACTAGAGCACAAGTACCCAAGTAGGTAGTATAACACAGGTACCCCAAGTTGATACTACAGTGCCGATACGCAGGATGATACCATAGCACTGGTTCCCAGGTTCGTACTATAGCGCTGACACCCAGGCTGATGTTATGGCAGTGTTTCCCAACTAGGGTGCCTCCAGCTGTTGCAAAGCTACAATTCCCAGCATGCCTGGACAGCCGAAGGCTGTCCAGGCATGCTGGGAGTTGTAGTTTTGCAACAGCTGGAGGCACTCTGGTTGGGAAACACTGTGTTGTGGTATTGGTACTAGAGTGGATTTGAGGCTAGAATAGGGCTGGCTCTTAGGGGCTCCTAATTAACCACATATTAATGGGACCCATTTCATCCATTCTGCTCTCTTAATCTTACATAGTCCTAGTTGCTGCGTGCCACAAATGTATAGGGACCTCCTAGAAGTAGAGAAGACATTGCTGAACATATATGTGGTGGCCCAGCACAGGAGTTGTCCTCCTGTACACTTATCCGTCCTGTGTGGCGGATTCTCTGGCAGTGTCCCCTGGGTCCAGATTTCTAGTGTTATAGGGGTACTCCGGTGGAAAACTTTTTTTTTTTTTTTTAAATCAACTGGTGCCAGAAAGTTAAACAAATTTGTAAATTACTTCTATTAAAAAGTATTAATCCTTCCAGTACTTATCAGCTGCTGAATACTACGTAGGAAATTATTTTCTTTTTAGAACACAGTGCTCTCTGCTGACATCTCTGTCCATTTAGGAACTGTCCAGAGCAGCATATGTTTGCTATGGGGATTTTCTCCTACTCTGGACAGTTCCTAAAATGGACAGAGATGTCAGCAGAGAGCACTGTGCTTGTGATGTCAGCAGAGAGCTCTGTGTTCCAAAAAGAAACTAATTTCCTCTGTAGTATTCAGCAGCTAATAAGTACTGGAAGAATTAAGATTTTTTAATAGAGGTAATTTACAAATCTGTTTAATTTTCTGGCACCAGTTGATTAAAAAAAAAAAAAAAAAGGTTTCCACCGGAGTACCCCTTTAAAGTTTTAAATATGCAATATTTTCTTATGTTATGTGCTGGTTAATCTTTTGAGGCATGTGTGCCTTTAATTATTGCTGCTTAGTCTGTGTAACCAGGGAAGGTGCCAGTGACCAGGTGACTTGTTGGTGACCTATAAGACCCCTCCAAATTGCTCCCTTATTTAGAAGGAGGAGCTAGTTCAGTCTGATGAGTCTCTGGTGTTCCTGAGGGAGACCAAGGCCTAACCAAGCAGCCACAATCCGTGGAACCTCCATCAGGTGAAAGTCAAAGCCTGGTAAGCACAAATACAGGGGAGAATTCTAGTCAGCATAGTCAAGTCTAAAGTCAACGTGGGACTGCATAATTGAGTCCAAGTCCACTACAAGTCCCAGCAAGCCAACAAGTCTCCTAAAGTCCACTGGTCATCTCCTTGGGCCTGAACTGAGCAGTAAAGACTTCTGTCTGACTCAGTAAAGCTGCTGTTGTTCTGTAACCTTGCATCAGAGTGATTATTTGCCCCGGGCTTGGCCCAGGAACCAGCGGCCATACCTCAGGTGGTGTAGAGGATAATTACACCCTGGCGTCACGAATACCTAGGGTTAATACCATCTTCCCTAAGTGTAACAACGTCTGTCCTCATCACACCCTCACCACATATACGAGTCAGCACCATGGCCCAGGAGATACACACTAGTTATGCTGCCTGGGGTGGCAGCCCCCCCCCCCCCCCCCCATCTGTCATTTTGATAAATCTACCACAATTTGCTCCATTTCTGCTAACTGTGACAAACCATGAAGTAGAGAGTCCCACCTTATCTCGGCACTCATGTGAGACTCAGCTGATATTTGCACAATCTTTTCTCACTCTTTGGAAACAGGAACGCCTGCTTATCCTTGTGTCTCCAGTATACAAGCCAACAATACACTGTCACACAGAGCTAATCTCATACACAAGCAGCGGAGATGACACGAGCCAGGGGTATAAAGTTGTAGGCCCCTATACTGCTCCCATATATAGTTGTAGTCCCCTATACTGCTCCCATATATAGTTGTAGGCCCATATACTGCCCCCATATATAGTTGTAGGCCCCTATACTGCCCCATATATAGTTGTAGGCCCCTATACTGCCTCCATGTATAATTGTAGGCCCCTATACTGCCCCATATATAGTTGTAGGCCCCTATACTGCCCCCATATATAGTTGTAGGCCCCTATACTGCTCCAATATATAGTTGTAGGCCCCTATACTGCTCCCATATATAGTTGTAGGCCCCTATACTGCCCCATATATAGTTGTAGGCCCCTATACTGCCCCCATATACAGTTGTTGGTCCCTATACTGCTCCCATATACAGTTGTAGGCCCCTATACTGCCCCCATATATATAGTTGTAGGCCCCTATACTGCCCTCATATATATAGTTGTAGGCCCCTATACTGCCCTCATATATATAGTTGTAGGCCCCTATACTGCCCTCATATATATAGTTGTAGGCCCCTATACTGCCCCCATATACAGTTGTAGGCCCCTATACTGCCCCCATATATAGTTGTAGGCCCCTATACTGCCCCCATATATATAGTTGTAGGCCCCTATACTGCCCCCATATATATAGTTGTAGGCCCCTATACTGCCCCATATACAGTTGTAGGCCCCTATACTGCCCCCATATATATAGTTGTAGGCCCCTATACTGCCCCATATACAGTTGTAGGCCCCTATACGGCCCCCATATATATAGTTTAGGCCCCTATACTGCCCCCATATATATAGTTGTAGGCCCCTATACTGCTCCCATATACAGTTGTAGGCCCCTATACTGCCCCCATATATATAGTTGTAGGCCCCTATACTGCCCCCATATATATAGTTGTAGGCCCCTATACTGCCCCATATACAGTTGTAGGCCGCTATACTGCCCCCATATATAGTTGTAGGCCCCTATACTGCCCCATATACAGTTGTAGGCCCCTATACGGCCCCCATATATATAGTTTAGGCCCCTATACTGCCCCCATATATATAGTTGTAGGCCCCTATACTGCTCCCATATACAGTTGTAGGCCCCTATACTGCCCCCATATATATAGTTGTAGGCCCCTATACTGCCCCCATATATATAGTTGTAGGCCCCTATACTGCCCCATATACAGTTGTAGGCCGCTATACTGCCCCCATATATAGTTGTAGGCCCCTATACTGCCCCATATATAGTTGTAGGCCCCTATACTGCCCCCATATATAGTTGTAGACCCCTATACTGCCCCCATATATAGTTGTAGGTCCCTATACTGCCCCATATACAGTTGTAGGCCCCTATACTGCCTCCATATATAGTTGTAGGCCTAGTGTAGTGTTTCCCAACCAGGGTGACACCAGCTGTTGCAAAACTACAACTCCCAGCATGCCTGGTCAGTGCCGACCCCCACGCCTTACTGCAGACGTGTTGTGCACCCAGTAATCTAGAACTAATGGCCTATCCTAAGTATAGGTGCTAGATATGTCTATTCATAGGATATGCCATCAATTAATGCAGTGTTTCCCAACCAAGGTGACATCAGCTGCTGCAAAACTACAACTCCCAGCATGCCTGGTCAGAGTGCTCCCCCCGCCTTACTGCAGATGTGTTGTGCACCCATCAATCTAGCATTAATGGCCCTTTCTAAGTATAGGTGCTAGATATGTCTATACATAGGATATGCCATCAATTAATGCAGTGTTTCCCACCCAAGGTGACACCAGCTGTTGCAAAACTACAACTCCCAGCATGCCCGGACAGCCAAAGGCTGTCCGGGCATGCTGGGAATTGTAGTTTTGCGACAGCTGGAGGCACACTGGTTGGGAAACATTGATGTAATGGTTCACTGGGGCCTGTTACCAGCTTTATCTGGACCTGTTCACACCTGCATTAGAGGCTATGGTGCAGATTCCATCATATATGATAGAAAAGATAATGCAACGTGAGAGGTCACTGCGCCGTGTGAACACAGCCTTACTCAGAGTGCTCGGCTACAGCTGTTTCTTGCGCAATCGCTCGCTGCGGTCTTACTCACTCAGGAGTAAATAGCAAGCAGGAGGTTAGCAATGTGCGCATTTACATACTGGAGTAAGTAGGAAGAGTGAGCAATAAATCATTTTACATATACACAAATGATATGGAGACTGAGTCACCCAGAATCCTTTGCCAGACGGCCATACTGATCATTCTTCCAGCAGCCTATTCAATTACTCTGTATAGGAGGATTGCTCCCAGCACAGATGTTTCACCTCTGAACCTCCAGCTGCATGGCCGTCTCCAATGTTTACAGAAACCCCCAAACATCTGGCTACGAATTGGGGAAGACGTAAGGGACGCCAGCTGCCAGCTCTTTGAGATATTATAAATCAAATGATGTGCATAGTAGTCCATGCGAGCAGTAGCCCTAGTTCTTATAAATAAACTATGTCTAAAGTCATAAAGGGGTGACATCAGCCCATTTAATCGCCTCCGAAATCCTAGTATTTGGAAATTAGGGAGGGAACTTTCCCTCCTCCCTAGTCCTGAGCTTCCTACAAAAATCGACTGCACAGCGCCACCTGCTGCTCGACTATACTCAATGCAGCAAGATCTCTAGATTTCACGCTAACCCGTTGGGTATTGCCAATCTTGGTTGATGTTGCGAAATATCAATTGTTTGTAAATAAGATAATCTTATTTACAAATAATTGACATTTTGCAATAGACTCTATTTTTGTTAGGGTGCAGACCTCCACGCCTGGTTGTGCACCCAGCAATCTAGTATTGATGGCCTATCCATGTATAAGTGCTAGATATGTCTATACATAGGATAGGCCATCAGTTAAGGCAGTGTTTCCTAACCAGGGTGATGCCAGCTGTTGCAAAACTACAACTCCCAGCATGCCCGGACAGAGTGCCGGCTCCCACGAATAGTGGTGCACCCAGCAATCTAGTATTGATGGCCTATCCTAAGTATAGGTGCTAGATATGTCTATACAGAGGATAGGCCTTCAGTTAAGGCAGTGTTTCCCAACCAGGGTGACGCCGGCTGTTGCAAAACTACAACTCCCAGCATGCCCGAACAGTGTGCCGGCTCCCACGCATAGTGGTGCACCCAGCAATCTAGCACTGATGGCCTTTCCTAAGTATAGGTGCTAGATATGTCTATACATAGGATCGGCCATCAGTTAAGGCAGTGTTTCCCAACCCGGGTGACACCAGCTGTTGCCAAACTACAACTCCCAGCATGCCCGGACAGAGTGCCGACCCCTAAGCCTTTCTGCAGATGTGTTGTGCACCCAGCAATTTAGCATTGATGGCCTATTTTAAGTATAGGAGCTACATATGTGTATACATACAATAGGCCATCAATTAATGCAGTGTTTGACAACCAGGTTGGAACCAGCTGTTGCAAAACCACAACTCCCAGCATGCCCGGACAGAGTGCCAACTCCCACGTCTTACTGCAGACGTGTTGTGCACCCAGCAATCTAGCACTGATGGCCTATCCTAAGTATAGGTGCTAGATATGTGTATCTAGCGCTTACTTTTACTTAGGAAAGGCCATCAATTAATGCAGTGTTTCCAAATCAGAGTGATGCCAGCTGTTGAAAAACTACAACTCCCAGCATGCCCAGACAGCCTCTGGCTGTCCGGGCATGCTGGGAGTTGTAGTTTTGCAACAGCTGGAGGCACCCTAGTTGGAAAACACTGAAATAATGCAGGCTCCGTTGCAGATTCCATCATATATGATAGGAAAGATAATGCAAAATGCAGAGCTGTTTTTCTTGTCAATGCTGGAACGCGAGGGACCTAGTTATAACTTGGGGGGGGGGGGGGGGATTCATCTGGCTCCCTTGGTGTCCATTGTGTGACCTATCCAAAAAGTTAAAGGGGTACTCCGGTGGAAATTTTTTTTTTTTTTTTTTTTTTTTTTTTTAATGAACTGGTGCCAGAAAGTTAAACAGATTTGTAAATTACTTCTATAAAAAAAAATCCTTACCCTTCCAGTACATTTTAGCAGAAGGGTCCTGCTGTCCTGCTCTGGACAGAGGTGTCAGCAGAGAGCACTGTGGTCAGACAGAAAAGAAATCCAAAAAGAAAAGAATTTCCTTTATAGTATTCAGCAGCTAATAAGTACTGGAAGGATTTAGATTTTTTATAGAAGTAATTTACAAATCTAAATTAAAGAAAAATATTAGGGCTCAAGGTCAAAGACATTGATAACAATAATCATTTTATTAGTAATTATATACAATAGATGTAAATTGGATGGAATTGCGGAGTCCGTGTCACACACAATATATTTAAACTGTGACCACCATAAAATATGTAAAATAACTTTATAACTTCCTAATAAAATATATTCAATTACAAGTTCATAAGAAATTCAAAGTTCATAAAAATCAGCTCCAAAAGTCACTTATTATCCATATAGATCATATAGATCAAGTGTCAAAAGTGCTCCAATTAATAAAATGTCGCTGTAGCAAATCACTTGTCAATTGCAGGAATAAGTCTTAAGTGTTATAACCAATAGCAACTGCCAATCAAAGTGGTGTAACCAATGGCAACCGTCGGTTCACTCCTATAGATACCAGTGCTCTGCAGCCAGCAATCTTACAACAATAGCGTGTATGGAAGAATAATTCGGAGCACTCACCCAGTAGAAGCTTGCAAAATCTTCAGGCTTTATTCAATATTGGAGCAGGTTACAGAAGCAGTGCGGGAGAGAGGATTGGCGTGGGGGGTTGGGCAAACGGACCGTGTTCGCGTGGGATCGTACTTTGTCGGGCCACTCAGTGGCCTGACGAAGAGCGATCCCACGCGAACACGGTCCGTTTGCCCAATCAATCAGATTGCGTCACATCCAGTGTAAACAATGTGGTAACGTGAATTTATGAATGAAAATGACATTATGCTAAAAAATGGTGATAAGTGTACTATGACATGATTTCTATATAACAAAATTAATAATTGTCAGAATATAATATTAATAATATTTGGAGAATAATTAGATGCAGTATTTAAATCAGAAATTAAATTTATAAAATATATTATGAAAATAGCGACACTATGTTATGCTGATTATACATCTATAAATATATAAAACTCAATGTGTGTGTATGTATGTATGTATGTGTGTATATATGTATGTGTGTGTATATATGTATGTATATGTGTATGTATGTGTGTGTATATATGTATGTATATGTGTATGTACGTGTATGTATATATGTATGTATATATGTATGTACGTGTATGTATATATGTATGTATATATGTATGTACGTACGTGTATGTATATATGTAGTATGTATGTATGTATGTATGTGTGTGTGTATGTGTGTATGTATGTGTGTATGTATATATGTAGTATGTATGTATGTATGTGTGTATGTATATATGTATGTATGTATGTATGTGTGTGTGTATGTATGTGTATGTATGTATGTGTGTATGTATATATGTAGTATGTATGTATGTATGTGTGTATGTATATATGTATGTATGTATGTGTGTGTATGTGTGTGTGTATGTGTGTATGTATGTATGTGTGTATGTATATATGTAGTATGTATGTATGTATGTGTGTATGTATATATGTATGTATGTATGTGTGTATGTGTGTATGTGTGTATGTATGTATGTGTGTATGTATATATGTAGTATGTATGTATGTATGTGTGTATGTATATATGTATGTATGTATGTGTGTGTGTATGTATGTGTGTGTATGTATGTATGTATGTGTATGTATGTGTGTATGTGTGTATATATGTGTATGTATGTGTGTGTGTATGTATGTATGTGTGTGTGTGTATGTATGTAAGTATGTATGTGTGTATGTGTATGTATATGTATGTGTATGTATGTTCCACAAAAACTTTCAAACGGCTAAAGATATTAACATGAAACTTGGCTACATGTTACTTATATGTCAGCAACAAACATAGGATAGGTGATTTAACCCTTAACTACCCCCATTTGTGAGGGTCGTTTTTTTTTTTTTTTTTTTTAAAGTCCCATGCAAATCAATGGGAAATGTATGTTCCCACATAACTTCCGTACGGCTGGAGATATTTCAATACCTGGTACACATATTACGGGTCGGGATATGAGGAAGGGATGGGAGGTCGGGATAGGAGGACGGTATATGAAGACGGGATAGGAGGTCGGGATAGGAGGTCGGGTAGGAGGTCGGGATAGGAGGACAAGATAGGAGGACGGGATATGAGGACGGGATAGGAGGTCGGGATAGGAGGTCAGGATAGGTGGTCGAGATAGGAGGATGGGATAGGAGGTCGAGATATGAGGACGGGAAAGGAGGTCGGGATAGGAGGACGGGATAGGAGGTCGGGATAGGAGGTCGGGATAGAGGACGGGATAGCAGGACGGGATAGGAGGACGGGATAGGAGGTTGGGATAGGAGGATGGGATAGGAGGGCGGGATAGGAGGACGGGATAGGAGGTCTGGATGGGAGGACGGGATAGGAGGTCGGGATAGAACGGTATAGGAGGTCGGGACAGGAGGTCGAGATAAGAGGTCGGGATGTGGGGTTGGGATATGACAACAATATATGAGGACTGCATATGAAGTCAAAAGCTTCCTCCTTTGTTTATTTTCCTCCCCAAAAAGGATTAGGAAGGAAAAACCGGGCAACGCCGGGTACTCAGCTAGTATATGTATAAAAATATTGTGTGTATATATATAACTAATATATAGGAGGCTAGTGGCTGATTATTGATATATATATATATATATATATATATATATATATATATCCTACAATTAATACTATATATGTGTCCAATATATATACACAATTGTATAAACAATACATATAGATGCCTACCTATTAAATAATATATACAGATGGCCAAATCTTCTTAAAGCAGCACCATAATAATTTACTATATATTCGTATATATATGCAGATGGGACTATAAAAATATATAAAAATGTATAAAACATATAAAAAGCGAAAATTATATAAAATATATATGGAAAACAGAGGGTGTGAGAGAGGCTGCCCTTAGAAAAAGCCATTTCATGGCGAAACGTTAGGAAGGAGGGTCCTAAGATTTTAGAGCAGCACTGACATATAGTCTATGTGAAACAGGGAATACTGGAAGCCAGCTGGTAGTAACAATAATAATAATGCAGCCAGTCTTGTTCATTAATGCTGTATGCATACTGGCTGAATGAGCCAGCAGGCTGATGGAAGAAATAAAATCAGTAAACCCATTGATGCTAATTAGCAAGCCACAAAAAATTGAACATATATGTACAGTGCTGGGATTTTAATATACCACTGCCACCTAGTGGCTAATGAGTACAAATACTAATCTAAATGAAAATGTAATAAAAGTTAAGTTTTATAATTCATTTGGGTGCCTTTAGTCAGGGTTATCCCTGAGGAGATTCATTTCCCCAAGGAAATTTGTTATATATTAGTTGCCCAGAGACACCCAAGGGGAGTCTTTTTTGGTGTTTGTGCAGTTCCTGACATGGACAGAGGTGTCAGCAGAGAGCACTGTGGTCAGACTGGAAAGAACTACACAAATTATTCATTGGAGTAAAATTGAGCTGCAAGGAACTGCAGTACCAGGCAAAGCCACCAATGTATATATGGCGCTATGCCTGGGTAAACAATGAGCTAGAGCACAACAGCCTCTTCACTTAATTGGTCAGTGACTGGAGACTTTCTTGCAGATGCAGATCCTTGTGATTTATTATCTGGAAGTCGCCATCTGTCCGTGCCGAAAAGATGTTTCATCGAGCCATTAAAATGCCATAATTACAGAGTGGAGCAGCGGCGCCCTCAGCTGGGTGTGATTATACTTAATTACTCTGATACTGAAAAAAATGAGGTTGGGTTTAATTCATTACTTCCTGGTGCTAGAGCCTATGGATCATGATGCTGGATGACTCAATGGCCAAAGCCAGTGTTTTCCAATCAGGGTGCCTCCAGCTGTTGCAAAACTGCAACTCCCAGCATGCCCGGACAGCCAACAGCTGTCCGGGTATGCTGGGAGTTGTAGTTTTGCAGCAGCTGGAGGTGACCTGGTTGGGAGACACTGGTCTAAGCATTCACCTATATGGGCAGGAGATAATTAGGACCACCAGTGATTATTACTTTAACTCCTTTACTGCACTAGACCACCAGGGATGATTACATGCACTCCTTTACTGCCAGGGATTTATACGTTAACTCCTCTACTGCACTAGATCACCAGGGATTATTACATGCACTTCTTTACTGCCAGGGATTTATACGTTAACTCCTCTACTGCACTAGATCACCAGGGATTATTACATGCACTTCTTTACTGCCAGGGATTTATACGTTAACTCCTCTACTGCACTAGATCACCAGGGATTATTACATGCACTTCTTTACTGCCAGGGATTTATACGTTAACTCCTCTACTGCACTAGACCACCGGGCTTATTACATTAAGTATTTTACTGCACCAGACCACCAGGGATTATTACATTAAAGGACAACTGCAGCGGTATGACACTTATTCCCTATCCACAGGATAGCGTATAAGTGTTTGATTGCGGGGGGTCCGACCGCTGGGACCCCCCTCGATCTCCCTAACGGGGCGCCGCCATTAGCGCTCATGGTGACGTAGCGTCGACCTAGAGGTCGACGGTGACGCCCCGTCTCCTCCCCGTCCCCTCCCCGTCTCCTCCCCGTCCCCTCCCCGTCCCCATACAGTTCTATGGGGAGACGGGGAGGCACGAACGCTGCCATCCCATAGAGATGTATAGAGGAGGCGTGCCGGCTGCAACGTCATGCTGCGTCATGCTCCGGCCCCGTACAGGAGATCACAGGGGGCCCAGTGGTCGGACCCCCCGCGATCAAACACTTATCCCCTATCCTGTGGATAGGGGATAAGTGTTAATCAAGCTGCAGATGTCCTTTAACTTCCTTACTGCACCAGACCACCAGGGATTATTTAATTAACTCCTTTACTGCACTAGACCACCAGGGATGATTACATGCACTCCTTTACTGCCAGGGATTTTTACGTTAACTCCTCTACTGCACTAGACCACCGGGCTTATTACATTAAGTCTTTTACTGCACCAGACCACCAGGGATTATTACATTAACTTCCTTACTGCACTAGACCACCAGGGATTATTATTACATTACTCCTTTACTGCACCAGACCACCAGGGATTATTACATTAACTTCTTTACTGTACTAGACCCCCAGGGATTTTTACATTAACTCCTCTAATGCACTAGACCACCAGGGATGATTATATAAACTCCCTTATTGCACTAGACCACCAGGGATTTTTACATTAACCCCTCTACTGCACTAAACCTCCGGGGCTTATTACATTAACTCCTTTACTGCTCTAGACCATAAGGGATGATTACATTAACTGCTTTACTGCACTGGACCACCAGGGATAATTACATTTGTGGTCATGGCTTCCCATGAGAGAGACATACTTTCCCAACCTATAACCTATAAGCGATCTGAGGTGTGCCATAACCACGCAAATTGAGGGCACTCCTATAGAGGGCAAAAGACAAGCCAAAATAGGTAAATCATTTCAATTCATTAAGAGTTACAAAACTAACAACTTAAAGACATCAGACATTTCTTTCTCTGGATTTGGAATATACTGAACATAAGATTATTTCCACCTACCCAATCTCTTAATGACATGTGCGGGCACATTGTGTTTGGAGGCAGCCGATACGGCCCCTATTCAGAAAGAATGCCCCGAAAAACGATGTGCCTCTAAACCTAGCATAGACAACAAAGAACAGACCGAACTTATGAAAGAAGTAGTGGTGAGCGGACCCATACCTACTGGTAGAAGAGAATTAGGACCTATCCGGCTTGTGGCCACCAGAAACTCAAACACCCTGACCGGACACCACTTATGACCTGTGGGGAAATATGTAATCAACACTTCTGATTTAGACGTCTTAGTAGCCAAAAAGCATATCTATCACCAACTTGTGCCAACAGCATTAGAGAACCGTAAAAGCTAAGTACTGTTTGATTATGGAACTACGTACAAAACAAAACGGTGCTGAATCTAGCAGGACGGATAATTCCAAAAACCTATCACCGGAAACTGGCAACTGGACCCCTTTCTTAATAGTCAATGTGCTACATATATGACGCAGCACCGCCTTAACCGCATGAACCGAGAACAGTGAAGACCGGCTTGGGTATTCCATTGACAAGAAATGTTCTATGCCTACCAGGAATACTTTAATCGTGCTATAAGATAACTTTTTCATATGATGGAAATAATCACACAACAAACTAAGTTAGATATAATCATTTGATTCCCTACCACCACCTGCCAGTGATATTATTGCTCTGAAAGCGTGTCAGTAACAATAATTACGCAGTGCTTCACCCTGCAGACATGGCAGGCATAACAGGTATACTAACACTTATGAGTTGTGATATTATTTCTCTGAAATCGTGTCAGTAGCAAAGTACGCAGTGCATCTCCCTGCAGACGTGGCAGGCATAACAGGTATTCTACCCCATATTGGTTGTGATATTATTGCTCTGAAAATGTGTCAGTAACAATAATTGCGCAGTGCATGCCTCTGCAGACGTGGCAGACATAACAGGTATACTACCGCATGAGGCGTGATATTATCACTCTGAAGATGTGTCAGTAATGACAATTGCGCAGTTCATCCCCCTGCAGGCATGGCAGGCATAAAGGGTATACTACCACCTATGAGTCGTGCTATAATTGCTCTGAAGACGTGTCAGTAACAATAATTATGCAGTGCATTACCCTGCAGACATGGCAGGCATAATAGGTATACTACCATTTATGAATCGCGATGATATTGCTCTGAAGACGTGTCAGTAACATTAATTACGCATTGCCTCCCCCTGCAGGCGTGGCAGGCATGACATGTATGCTATTGTCTGTGACAAAACCTCTGAATATCGCTTAAAGTTATGTAAGGCTTCGAAAAACAGTTATACCAAAATGAAGTAGCAACTCTCAGCTATAGTACCATAACCATAATGCATACGTGCAGTAGGTACAATATAAATGCTATGAGCTTATGTGCAGTATAAAACTATGAGAGTACGTGCCGTATAATGCTATGAGCGTACATGCAGTACAAATGCTATGAGAGTACATACAGTAAAATGCTATGAGCGTGAGTACAGTATAAATGCTATGAGCGTATGTGCAGTATAAATGGTATAAGCATATGTGCAGTATAAATACTATGAGCGTATCTGCAGTATAAATGCTATGAGCGTATCTGCAGTATAAATGCTATGAGCAAATGTGCAGTATAAATGGTATAAGCATATGTGCAGTATAAATACTATGAGCGTATGTGCAGTATAAATGATATGTGTTTGAGTACAGTAAAATGCTATGAGCGTATGTGCAGTATAAATACTATGAGCGTATGTGCAGTATAAAAGCTATGAGCGTACGAGCAGTATAAATGCTAAGTGCGTACGTACAGCATAAAAGCTATGAGCATACGAGCAGTATAAATGCTAAGAGCATATGTACAGTTTAAAAGCTATGAGCGTACGAGCAGTATACATGCTATAAGCGTAAGTGCAGTATCATTGCTATGAGCATGTGCCGTATAAAAGCTATGAGCAAATGTGCAGCATAAATGCCATGAATGTAGGTGCTGTATAAATGATGTGAGCAGTATAAATGCTTTAAGCATATGAACAGTATAACTGCTAAGAGCATATGAGCAGTATAAATGCTATGTGTGTGAGTACAGTATAACTGCTATGAGCTTATGTGCAGTATAAATACTATGAGCATCTGAGCAGAGTGAATGCAGTGAGTGAACGCGCCGCATGCGAAGAGTGTGCATGCAGTATAAATGCTATGAACATGTGTGCAGTATAAATGCTATGAGTGTACGTGCAGTATAAATGCTGAGTGTACATACAGTATAAATGCTACGAGTGTACGTGCAGTATAAATGCTGCGTGTACATGCAGTATAAATGCTATGAGTGTACATGCAGTATAAATGCTGAGTGTACATGCAGTATAAATGCTATGAGTGTACGAGCAGTATAAATGCTGCGTGTACATGCAGTATAAATGCTATGAGTGTACGTGCAGTATAAATGCTGAGTGTACATGCAGTATAAATGCTATGAGTGTACGTGCAGTATAAATGCTGAGTGTACATGCAGTATAAATGCTATGAGTGTACGCGCAGTATAAATGCTATAACTGTACGTGCAGTATAAATGCTATGAGTGTACGTGCAGTATAAATGCTATGCGTGTACGTGCAGTCTAAATGTTATGAGTGTACGTGCAGTATTTGTGGTCATATACCGAAATGAAATTGTACAATGAGTTGCTCTGAAGACATGTCAGTAACAACAAGAGTGGTAAAACAAACAGCGTTGCTCTGAAGACGTGTAAGAAACAAGCGGGGTGAATAAAATGCTGTCAGGATTCGGCAGGCTGGAGGTGGATCCTCTGTGTCAGAGAGGGATTGGCGTGGACCGTGCCGGCGGACCGGTTCTAAGTTGCTACTGGTATTCACCAGAGCCCACCGCAAAGCGGGATGGTCTTGCAGCGGCGGTAGCAACCAGGTCGTATCCACCGGCAACGGATCAACCTCTCTGACTGCAGAGATAGGCGCGGTACAAGGGATTAGGCAAGAGCAAGGTCGGACGTAGCAGAAGGTCAGGGCAGGCAGCAAGGATCGTAGTCAGGGGCAACGGCAAGAGGTCTGGAACACTGGCTTGGGACATACAAGGAACGCTTTCACTGGCACAATGGCAACAAGATCCGGCAAGGAAGGGAAGGGGAAGTGAGGTTATGTAGGGAAGTGCACAGGTGAACACACTAATTAGAACCAGGCGCCAATCAGTGGCGCAACTGCCCTTTAAATCGCAGAGAGCCGGCGCACGCGCGCCCTAGGGAGCGGGGCCGCGCGCGCCGGGACAGAACAGAAGGGGAACGAGTCTGGTAAGCGGGCCGGGATGCGAACCACGAGCGGGCGCGTCCCGCATCGCGAATCGCATCCCGGCTAGGGACATTATCGCAGCACTCCCGGTCAGCGGGTCTGACCGGGGGCGCTGCGAACAGGAGAACGCCGCAAGCGCTCCGGAGAGGAGCGGGGACCCGGAGCGCTCGGCGTAACAAATGCGTTGCTCTGAAGACGTGTCAGTAACAACAATGTAGTGAACCGTATCCAAATCAGAAGTCGAGTCAGGTATACGTTCAAGTGAAATCACAAACCTAACCCTGTAGAGGGCTTGCTGAGCAATCAACGACGACAGCAACCTCCATCGAAACACCAATCTTCAGGAGACCAACTGCCACTACACAAGACAAACTATAAACATTGCATGTTTCAGTAAATAAACGATTTGCGTTGCTCTGAGTACGTGTCAGTAACAACAATATAATAAAACGTATCCACAACCTAAAGTCGTGTCAGGTATGGCAGTTATACGTTCATACTGAAATCACAATAAGCTACCCCTAAATAGAGTTTGTTGAGCAATCAACGATGATAATAAGCTCCTACGACACACCAAACTTCAAGCCGCCAACGAGTGTAAATAGGTCATTAACAATATTCTACATTAAAACTATTTTCTGCAACAAAACATGATGCATGCCCCAGGAACACCTGTGAAACTGTCAGTTGGGCCAACCCATCGGTGTATAACCCATGACAGCTTGAGGAATGAAATCTAAGAAGCTGCCTAGAGCATGCATCCCGAATTATCAATCTGCCGGACACCCAAAGAATGTACTTTCAGATCCCTGGGTAACCGAAACCCTGCGCCCGGCATAGCGGAAACGCAGTCTGTGAATATACTGTGACATTGTAACATACATACCAAGCATGGGGGCGCGGAAATGTAACTACCTGGTAACAATAATATACTGTAATGATGTATGCAGAGCGTGCAGACAGCGGAAGCGAAACATTACACAGTAACAAACAATATACTGTAATGATGTATGCAGAGCGTGCGGGCAGCGGAAGCGAAACCTTACCCAGTAACAAACAATATACTGTAATGATGAATGCAGAGCGTGCGGACAGCGAAAGCAAAACCTTACCAAGTAACAAACAATATACAGGGTGGGCCATTTCTATGGATACACCTTAATAAAATGGGAATTATTGGTGATATTAACTTCCTGTTTGTGGCACATTAGTATATGTGAGGCGGGAAACTTTTCAAGATGAGTGGTGGTGACCATGGTGGCCATTTTGAAGTCGGCCATTTTGAATCCAACTTTTGTTTTTTCAATAGGAAGAGGGTCATGTGACACATGAAACTTATTGGGAATTTCACAAGAAAAACAATGATGTTCTTGGTTTTAATGTAACTTTATTGTTTCATGAGTTATTTACAAGTTTCTGAACACTTATAAAATGTGTTCAATGTGCTGCCTATTGTGTTAGATTGTCAATGCAACCCTCTTCTCTATATACTGCTATATACTACTATATACACCGCAGGAGAAATGCTAGCACAGGCTTCCAGTATCCGTATACACTGCTATATACTACTATATACACCGCAGGAGAAATGCTAGCACAGGCTTCCAGTATCCGTATACACTGCTATATACTACTATATACACCGCAGGAGAAATGCTAGCACAGGCTTCCAGTATCCGTATACACTGCTATATACTACTATATACACCGCAGGAAAAATGCTAGCACAGGCTTCCAGTATCCGTATACACTGCCATATACTACTATATACACCGCAGGAGAAATGCTAGCACAGGCTTCCAGTATCCGTATACACTGCTATATACTTCTATATACACCGCAGGAGAAATGCTAGCGCAGGCTTCCAGTATCCGTATACACTGCTATATACTACTATATACACCGCAGGAGAAATGCTAGCACAGGCTTCCAGTATCCGTAGTTTCAGGTCCTGCACATCTCGTATCTTCACAGCATAGACAATTGCCTTCAGATGACCCCAAAGATAAAAGTCTAAGGGGGTCAGATCGAGAGACCTTGGGGGCCATTCAACTGGCACACAATGACCAATCCACTTTCCAGAAAACTGTTCATCTAGGAATGCTCGGACCCGACACCCAAATTGATGATATGGTGTGGTATATGGGGTACAAAGATAGTGGGGCCATTCTTCATCAATGGAAACCTCAAGGCCACTGGATATGCGAAATTGCTACATGATGATGTGTTTCCCTCTTTATGCACTGAAGCTGCACGTTCCCTGAGTTTTTCCAGCAAGATGGTGACCACCACATTATGGGTGTCAGGTCCAAGCATTCCTAGATGAACAGTTTCCTGGAAAGTGGATTGGTCGCCGTGGGCCAGTTGAAGGGCCCCCAAGGTCTCCCGATCTGACCCCCTTAGACTTTTATCTTTGGGGCCATCTGAAGGCAATTGTCTATTCTGTGAAGATACAAGATGTGCAGCACCTAAAACTACAGATACTGGAAGCCTGTGCTAGCATTTCTCCTGCGGTGTATATAGTAGTATATAGCAGTGTATACGGATACTGGAAGCCTGTGCTAGCATTTCTCCTGCGGTGTATATAGTAGTATATAGCAGTGTATACGGATACTGGAGGCCTGTGCTAGCATTTCTCCTGCGGTGTATATAGTAGTATATAGCAGTGTATACGGATACTGGAAGCCTGTGCTAGCATTTCTCCTGCGGTGTATATAGTAGTATATAGCAGTGTATACGGATACTGGAAGCCTGTGCTAGCATTTCTCCTGCGGTGTATATAGTAGTATATAGCAGTGTATACGGATACTGGAAGCCTGTGCTAGCATTTCTCCTGCGGTGTATATAGTAGTATATAGCAGTGTATACGGATACTGGAGGCCTGTGCTAGCATTTCTCCTGCGGTGTATATAGTAGTATATAGCAGTGTATACGGATACTGGAAGCCTGTGCTAGCATTTCTCCTGCGGTGTATATAGTAGTATATAGCAGTGTATACGGATACTGGAAGCCTGTGCTAGCATTTCTCCTGCGGTGTATATAGTAGTATATAGCAGTGTATACGGATACTGGAGGCCTGTGCTAGCATTTCTCCTGCGGTGTATATAGTAGTATATAGCAGTGTATACGGATACTGGAAGCCTGTGCTAGCATTTCTCCTGCGGTGTATATAGTAGTATATAGCAGTGTATACGGATACTGGAAGCCTGTGCTAGCATTTTTCCTGCGGTGTTGCTATCAGTGTGTGAAGAGTGGGAGAAGAGGGTTGCATTGACAATCCAACACAATAGGCAGGACATTGAACACATTTTATAAGTGGTCAGAAACTTGTAAATAACTCATGAAACAATAAAGTTATGTTAAAACCAATCACATCATTGTTTTTCTTGTGAAATTCCCAATAAGTTTGATGTGTCACATGACCCTCTTCCTATTGAAAAAACAAAAGTTGGATTCAAAATGGCTGACTTCAAAATGGCCACCATGGTTACCACCAATCTTGAAAAGTTTCCCCCCTCACATATACTAATGTGCCACAAACAGGAAGTTAATATCACCAACCATTCCCATTTTATTAAGGTGTATCCATATAAATGGCCCACCCTGTACATTAAAAACTAGCGATGCACAATATAAAATTAATGAAATAGTGGGGACATATGTAAACTGCGCTATAATGAGCACAATGCGATAGTCCAATTTATACTGGTGACTTATCGCTGGGGTGATATGAGTCACAGTTCATTAAACAGTTAGTTGGCGCAAGCAGCGCTAATAGATTAAATCCAGTATGGGGCTGCTCTATACTTCGTGGCTGCGCTCGGTAGCGCTGGAGACTCCTGAATGGGAGCCCACTGGATTCTTGTCTGTGCAAGGCTGGTCGAATGCACAGCCCGGCACTCTATATACCCCGGCGGCACGGGGACAAATGGTAAGGGAGAATAGGAAGTCCGGCACTATGTGCCTCTTACCAGGTCTGTTGGTGCCGGGGCAGTGCCATAGATTGTGATTTGCCATAGATTGTGACTCAGCAGTTTTCCCTGCTCGAGCCTCCGCCTCCATTACATTCTATAGGCTGACACTCGCACACCACCCCCCAACCATTGGGGGCTGGGGGGGGGGGTGTGTGCGAGTGTCACGTGACATATTTAATCATCAGGCATCGCAGCTCACGGCAGTCTCACTTGGGCTATCACTGGGAGAGGATCTCTCCCCGTGATAGCCTGAAGCTGCACGGAACTCTCATGGCCTTTGTGGCCCGATTCCGCGAGCGGAATGGAGCCACAGAAGTCAATCCATTTACTGTGTCCTCCCCGCTGCGCCTGTCAGCTTGTGTGCCCCTCGCACAAGCTGACAGTCAGTGTCACCCGCCAGTGCGAGCAATGTGGAGGGGCAAGCTGTGCATAACTAGCTTGCCCCCTGACTGGTGAGCAGTTAAGGGGTTAAGAAATATACAGGCAATGTTTTTTAGCCCCCTCCCCCGCCTGTAAAAACTTGTTGGTAACTATAGTGGTATGTCCCATGGGTGGGGGGGAAGGAGTGCACCAATCAGGGGTCTAATAGTTTCCCGGGCTTTCAGGGGCCCTCCCCTGGGTATTTATAGCTGTGGTGCCTCCCTTCCCCCCCTCAATCTGCCCAGGACCCGGAGTTTTGCCCTCCCTCCCTCCTTTTTTGTATCTCTGTTTATTGTAAGTCACAGCTTGGCGGTAAGAAGACGGTGAAAGCGGGGTCAACCCGGGGTAGACCTCCACACAGGACAGTGTGGCAGCACCTCTCGCGTTGGCAAGAAGCCAATCGGTGTCTTTGTTACAGTAAAATTGTTATTTATATAAGTAATTTTATAAATAAAGCTGTGGCCGATCCCCACCCATAAAAAGTTGAATTGTTGTGTCAGTTATTATTTAATTAATTATTGTAGTAAGGGGGAGGGGGAGTTATAGCCTGCTAGGAGCTAATTGGGTCTCAACAGTCTTCACTGCTAACGGGACCCCTGTGCCCGCTAGAAGTGTAATGTGTCCCCGCCAGCGCAATGTTCACCGCTAACGGGACCCCTGTGCCCGCTAGCAGTGTTATGTGTCCCCGCCTGCTTAATGTTCACTGCTAACGGGACCCCTGTGCCCGCTAACAGTTATGTGTCCCCGCCTGCACGAGCCATCCACCCCGCCCGCGGCTCTGTTCCGCGCTCCCTGTTAGCTCAGGGAATGGGAAACAGATTTAAAGGGCTTCGGGCGCAGCGAGTACTGCGCATGCCTAGGTAGTTAGCATAGATTTACTTTCAGTGTAGCGTAGTTTAGGATTAGTTTGAAAGAGACTACAACTCCCAGCATGCCTGGGCATGCTGGGAGTTGTAGTGCAGGGAAGGGCCCACAACTCCCAACATGCCCAGACAGCTGAAGGCTGCCTGGGCATGCTGGGAGTTGGAGTTTAGCTGATGGGACCACAACTCCCAGCATGCCCAGACAGCTGAAGGCTGCCCGAGCATGCTGGGAGTTGTAGTGCAGTGAAGGGCCCACAACTCCCAGCATGCCCAGACAGCTGAAGGCTGCCCGGGCATGCTGGGAGTTGTAGTTAAGGGAAGGGCCCACAACTCCCAGCATGCCCAGACAGCTGAAGGCTGCGCGGTGATGCTGGGAGTTGTAGTGCAGTGAAAGGACCATAACTCCCAGCATGCCTAGACAGCTAAAGGCTGCCCAGGCATGCTGGGAGTTGTAATTTTACACAGGTATAAAGTAGTGTTAGCGCGATTTAAGCGTAGTTAGCAAAGCGTAGTGTTAGCTCAATTTTAGCGTAGCTTTAATTTAGTGTTAGCGCAGTTTTAAATTTTTAGTGTAGCGTACATTTAGGGTAGTGTAGTGTTAGCGCACTTTTAGTGTAATGTAGTGTTAGCGTAGTTTTAGTGTATTTAGCGTAGTGTAGTGTTAGCGCAGTTTTAGCGTATTTAGTGTAGTGTTAGCACAGTTTTAGCGTATTTAGCGTACCTTAGTTTTAGCGCAGTTTTAGCGTATTTAGCGTACCTTATTTATACCGCAGTTTTAGTGTATTTAGCGTAGTGTAGTGTTAGCGCAGTTTTAGCGTATTTAGCGTAGCTTACTTTAAGCACAGTTTTAGTGTATTTAGCGTAGTGTAGTGTTAGCGTAGTTTTAGCGTAGCTTAGTGTTAGCGCAGTTTTAATGTATTTAGCATAGCTTAGTTTTAGCACAGTTTTAGTGTATTTAGTGTAGTGTTAGCGCACTTTTAATGTATTTAGTGTAGTGTAGCGTTAGCACAGTTTTAGCGTAGCGTATTGTTAGTGTAGTCTTAGAGTAGTGAGCGCAGCGTAGTCTTAGAGTAGTGAGCGCAGCGTAGTCTTAGAGTAGTTAGCGTAGTGTTAATTCAGTTCTAGCATAGTTGGTGTAGTTGTACACGGGTGTAGTGTAGCTAACTTAGTTTTACAGGCAGATGAAGTGTAGTTTAGATAGTTTAGTGTGGGGTGTAACTTAGCTTAGTAATAAAGTAAAGTGGCGACAACTCCCAGCATGCCCAGACAGCCAAAGGCTGTCCGGGCAGGATGGAAGTTGTAGTTTTGCAAAAGTAGCAGAGGCAGTTGCGCTCTGCTACGTTAATGCAGTATACAGCCATCTGTATAGATGGCTGTATACGGTGATCACAAGGCCACTTACCCACCTCCGTTCCTGCTCCGTCACTGGACGTGTAGCAACGCTGGAAGATGACGGAGCTGGAACGGGGGTGGTAAGTTAGGCTCTCCAGGTACTAATCCATTTTTTTTGTGTTTTTCTTCTCATTTCAGATACCTGAATGCAGAGGACTACATCGGAATCGGTGGACTACGACGATGACCTGCATTTTTTCTTTTCTTTTAATAAAATGGTTAACGAGGGCTGTGGGGGAGTGTTTTTCCTAATAAAAATGTTTTAACTTGTGTGTGCTTTTTTTTAAATTACTTTACAGGCTTATTAGTGGAAGCCGTCTTATAGACGGAGTCCATTACTAAGTCGGGGCTTAGCGTTAGCCCCAAAAACAGCTAGCGCTAACCCCCAATTATTACCCCGGTACCCACCGCCACAGGGGTACCGGGAAGAGCTGATACCAACAGGCCCAGAGCGCCAAATATGGCGTTCTTGGGCCTAGGCGGTAACAGGCTGGCGTTATTTAGGCTGGGGAGGGCCAGTAACGACGGTCCTCACCCACCCTGGTAACGTCAGGCTGTTGCTGTTTGGAAAATGAAAAGACGGGGAACCCCCTCCCTTTTTTTTTTTTTAACGTGTGTGGTTCCCCGTCTTTTCATTTTCAGCCAAATACCAACCAAACAGCAACAGCCTGAATATTGTAACTTTAAGTAGAACTTCAGCTAAAACTACCTTATCCCCAGGATCATTAGGGGGGCGCTCCCCACATAAATTTCTATGGGAGCGCCGAAGAGATCTGAGTACAGCACTCGAGAATCATTGTGGCTCCCATAGAAATGAATAGAGCGCGTGCCATCTACCACATGCGTTCCGGAGATCAAGGTGGGCAGCCCTGCATTTTCAGTGAAGATTGGAGGCGGGTCCAGGTGTCAAAGTCACGCCAGCGAGGCTTCGCCTTCAATCTTCACTGAAAACGAAGGGCTGCCGCCCACTAGCCCTGTGTGCATGATAATCTGGGAATAGGCAGTGTATACGCGGCTGCAGACAATTTTGCGCAGCGTGAAATACGCTGCGTAAGCGGTACGTTGGACCGTACCCTTAGGGAACACTGTATGCCACAGTGCAGAACTTTCATGTGCATGGGGAGGTTGAACGTTCTGCCGATAGTTCTTTAAAACATTTGCCCACCTTTATGTACTAAATTTTGTGGTGGGTGTATGTTGGCAACCAAACAGACAAGATGGCGACGTATACCACAATGTCTCCCCGCCATCCATTCATTTCTATGCGCCGACTGTACCCTAAAAGTGACTAGGTTTGGTACACTTTGGGAGATTTATCCAAACCTGTCCAGAGGAATAGTTGCTGAGTTGCCCATAGCAACCAATCAGATCACTACTTTCATTTTTCAGAGGCCTTTTCAAAAATGAAAGCAGTGATCTGATAGGTTGCTATGGGCAACTTTTCCTCTGGACTTGTTTTGATAACTGTGTTTATATAGCGTTTTGTGTTTGTATATGCACATTTGTATACTGGTCCATTTTGGATTGACCAGCAAGGGATGTTGAAGGGGCTTCTAGGCCTTGGGGCCCGGCTGGAACTGAAACTGATACCAAGAACCATTAGGTGTCGATGCTTTTGGCCTCATTTACATGTTACACATTCAGGAAGAGGGAGTCAATATGGTAGACAGGAAGACTCGCTTTTCACACAGGGGTCCTCTCTGCGGTCACTCTTTCCTTCTATTCCATGCTTCTCCTCCCTCTACAGAAGACAATAGGTTTCCTCCAAGACTGCCGATCGGGCACCGCTCCTGTTTCCTGCCCTGCTTTCCTATAATGCCGGGTGTCATCTGACGCTGAGCTCTAAACTCACAGTGACCTGCCCCAGGGAGAGCCATGTCACCCCTGCCTACGGTATCACTATTCTCTGTGGTAAAAATAGCTCCCACTCCGGATTCTGCCATTGTCTCCAGTCGGCCATCTTGTCTCAAGATATTAGAGCGGCAGGACAATTGTTTACTCCAGTGTTTCCCAACCTGGGTGCCTCCAGCTGTTGCAAAACTACAACTCCCAGCATGCTCGGGAGTAGTAAAAATAGCTGCCACTCCGGATTCTCCCATTGTTTCCAGTCGGCCATCTTGTCTCAAGATATCAGAATGGCTGACCAATTGTTTACTCCAGTGTTTCCCAACCTGGGTGCCTCGAGCTGTTGCAAAACTACAACTCCCAGTATGCTCGGGAGTGGTAAAAATAGCTCCCACTCCGGATTCTGCCCTTGTCTCCAGTCGGCCATCTTGTCTCAAGATATTAGAGCGGCAGGACAATTGTATACTCCATTGTTTCCCAACCTGGGTGCCTCCAGCTGTTGCAAAACTACAAATCCCAGCATGCTCGGGAGTAGTAAAAATAGCTCCCACTCCGGATTCTGCCATTGTTTCCAGTCGGCCATCTTGTCTCAAGATATCAGAGCGGCAGGACAATTGTTTACTCCAGTGTTTCCCAACCTGGGTGCCTCCAGCTGTTGCAAAACTACAACTCCCAGTATGCCCGGACAGACAACGGCTGTCCGGGCATGCTGGGAGTTGTAGTTTTGCAACAGCTTTAGGCAACCTTGTTGGGAAACACTTTCGTGTTTACGTTTTTTTCTGCTTATGTACCCAATACCAGATTAAAGGTGACGAATAACGGAGCTTATACACACTAGATGTAAGTCAGCAAAACTCACAGGATAGACCAGGTAGCCAACAGGAAGAAATGACAGGTTAAAGGGGTACTCCAGATATTTTATTTATTTATTTATTTTTAAAAAATTTAATCAGCCGATGCCAGAAAGTTATACGGATTTGTAAATTACTTCTATTCAAAAATCTTAATCCTTCCAGCACTTATCAGCTGCTGTATGCTCCAGAGGAAGTTGTGTAGTTCTGTCAAGTCTGACCACAGTGCTCTCTGCTGACACCTCTGTCCATGTCAGGAACTGTCCAGAGCAGGAGAGGTTTGCTCTGGGGATTTGCTCCTACTCTGGACAGTTCCTGATGTGGTGGTCCTCAGGATTTGTAGTGTAGGGGTGATGGAATAGTATTACAGGGTCTGGTGGTATTAACCCTTAGTTGTCGTGACGCCAGGGAGAGGTTTGCTTAATAGTAATGTTCCTGCCACAAACCAGTCCACAAACTGCAGATTGTATGAAGTAACTGGAAAACTTTACTTTAACTGATATGCAACATTATGCAGTCTTTCAGAGAGAACCGGGATGCAGGTTCCTCACAGGTTTTGCTGGGACATGAAATAATGAGCTTTTTTTATGCAGGCCACTGTGCTACTAATTATAAGATTTTAGCTGGTAGTAGTCACACAGGATTTGATAGTCTGAGTTTGATAACTCACGGTTTTAGTGGCTGCTGGTTCTTTCAGGCTTTGGCCTAGATGAATTGAATGAAGTTCTGCTGATTGTGCTTGCTTGATAGTCTGGAACTAAGAGAGAGTTTACAGACTACAGCCCTTTATATAATAGGGGGCTGGAATAAGTTCATTGGTCAGCAAACCTGTAAGTCCTGAACCCAGTGAACTCTGGGTACATCACATGACCCAGTAAGGTCCTTAAACAATTATACATCACAACTGTACATCACATGACCCGGGAAAGATCCTATACATTTATATTTTTTCGATACATTAAATAATATATCAACATAAATTTTTTTTTTTCACTTCCTGGTTGCCGGTGGTCAGATGAATCAGCCAATCACCAGCCGCAGCGCAGTCCGACTCGGCCAGCGATAGGCTGAGCGGCAGTGTGACGTTTTCGGCCGCAGGTGCCGGTGTAGTGAAGAATTTTGTGTCCTGAAGTGTTTTCACACTGCCGCTCAGCCTATTGCCGACCGCGTCGGACTGCGCTGCGGCTGGTGATTGGCTGATTCATCCGACCACCGGCAACCAGGAAGTGGATTGCGGCGGAGACCGGAGCCGGTTAACGGAGGCCCCGGGGGGAGCGGAGGAAGGTATGTACATCTTAATTTTTTTTACTGCCGGCACTATGGGGACAATTTTTATGGTCTTGAGTTCTCCTTTAATAACGGATGAAATAACGGGTGCTAAAGGCTGAATAAATATTCATCCATTAAGACCCGTTATCCCTCATGTATGGCCGAACACCTCTGCTTACAGACTCCCAAAGCCGGGACTACTACTACTCCCATCATGGAACAGACTTGGCTGCGGGAGTCTGCAGACAGCTGGGGAGGCTACATTAGTGTTTGTACTACAACCCCCATCATGGAACAGAGTCTGTTCCATGATGGGGGTAGTAGTACAAACACTAATGTAGCCTCCCGAGTTGTCTGCAGACTCCCACAGCCAGGGAATTACTACTCCCATCATGGAAACAAGTCTGTTCCATGATGGGAGTAGTAGTAGTCCCTCAGCACTACAAGAGTCTGCTGATGTCACCTCTTCTGAGCATGCTCAGTAAAAATAACGGCAGTTATAATAATGTTTTTGTGTGAAGAGGGCTTTGTAGGCTCGGTTCACACTGTGCCTTTTTGTTCCTTTTGTATCATGTCTTTCCATTCTGTGACATGGGAATTCAAAAAAAACAAAAAACACCTTAAAAAGGTAACAAAAACGCACAGTATGAATCCAGCCTAGAGGTTATAGAGAGTCTTTGTTTGTCAAAACCTAGTTTGTTAGTAGTCTACGCCACGTCTAAAGCATCAGTAAGAGGCCAGATAATAAGCCAGACGGCCCACCGAAAAAAGGAATACAACTAAAAAAAAAAACATCACTCTTAACAGATCTCACAGAACTGCATAGAAAGAATAAGGTTAAAGGGGTACTCCGGTGGAATTTTTTTTTTTTTTAAATCAACTGGTGCCAGAATGTTAAACAGATTTGTACATTACTTCTATTAAAAAATCTTTACCCTTCCAGTACTTATTAGCAGTTGTACGCTACAGAGGAAATTCTTTTCTTTTTAAATTTCTTTTTTTATCTTGTCCACAGTGCTCTCTGCTGGCACCTGATGCCCGTATCAGGAAATATCAGGACAGTTACTGACATGGACAGAGGTGTCAGCAGAGAGTACTGTCAACAAGACAAAAAAGAAAATCAAAAAGGAAAGAATTTTCCTCTGTAGCATACAGCTGCTAAAAAGTACTGGAAGGGTAAAGATTTTTTAATAGAAGTAATTTATAAATCTGTTTAACTTACTAGCATCAGTTCATTTAAGAAAGAAAAAAAATAAAAAATAATTCCACCGGAGTACCCCTTTAATACTTTGGGAGAAATTAGTGAGAGAGATTCTCTATTACCTTTTGAAACTATCTCTAAACATTTTGGAATGTCACCCAAGAACTTTTTTTTAAGGATCTCCAGGTACGTCACTGTGAAAACCCTTTTAAATTGGGGGAGGATAAAGGAAGGAAGATATACAGTGATCCCTCAACATACAATAGTTTCAACATACAGTGGTCTTTTCTAGACCATTGTGACTTGAAACCAGACTCAACATACAATGCTATGGAATCTGCGAAACGTGTCAAGGGCTGGAAGAACTGACCAATCAGAATGGACATTTCACTGATAAAACCCCTGTATTCCTAAAGTGTATGCACTGACTGGTGTCTGGTAGCGCCCCCTACAGTACAGGGAGGTATTACATGTTCTGTACTACTCTTTACCTGTATTACTGAAGTGTATGCACTGACTGGTGTCTGGTAGCGCTCCCTAAAACAGTACAGGGAGGTATTACATATTCTGTACTACTCTTTACCTGTATTACTGAAGTGCATGCACTGACTGGTGTCTGGTAGCGCCCCCTACAGTACAGGGAGGTACTACATGTTCTGTACTATTCTTTATCTGTATTACTGAAGTGTATGCACTGACTGGTGTCTGGTAGCACCCCCCGACAGTACAGGGAGGTATTACATGTTCTGTACTCTTTACCTGTATTACTGAAGTGTCTGCACTGACTGGTGTCTGGTAGCGCCCCCTACAGTACAGGGAGGTATTACATGTTCTGTACTCTTTACCTGTATTACTGAAGTGTATGCACTGACTGGTGTCTGGTAGCGCCCCCCACAGTACAGGGAGGTATTACATGTTCTGTACTACTCTTTACCTGTATTACTGAAGTGCATGCACTGACTGGTGTCTGGTAGCGCTCCCTACAGTACAGGGAGGTATTACATGTTCTGTACTCTTTAGCTGTATTACTGAAGTGTATGCACTGACTGGCTGTCAGGTAGCGCCCCCTACAGTACAGGGAGGTATTACATGTTCTGTACTCTTTACCTGTATTACTGAAGTGTATGCACTGACTGGTGTCTGGTAGCGCCCCCTACAGTACAGGGAGGTATTACATGTTCTGTACTACTCTTTATCTGTATTACTGAAGTGTATGCACTGACTGGTGTCTGGTAGCGCCCCCTACAGTACAGGGTGGTATTACATGTTCCTTACTACTTTTCACCTGTATTTCTGAAGTGTATGCACTGACTGGTGTCTGGTAGCGCCCCCTACAGTATAGGGAGGTATTACATGTTTTGTACTACTCTTTACCTGTATTACTGAAGTGCATGCACTGACTGGTGTCTGGTAGCGCCCCCTACAGTACAGGGAGGTATTACATGTTCTGTACTACTCTTTACCTGTGCCAGGGTTAGCTGCTCCTTTGGGCATCAGGTGAGGGCGGCTCCATTTAACTTTTTTTTTTAGGACATTGCGTGTTCTGTACAGGACCCTGAAGAAGCTCCTTTCCTCTACATAGACCAGTGTTTCCCAAAGAGGGTACCTCCAGCTGTTGCAAAACTACAACCCCCAGCATGCCCGGACAGCCGAAGGCTCGTGTCACGCCCCCTCCCATAGACTTGCATTGAGGGGGCGGGTCATGATGTCATGAGGGGCGGGGCTATGACATCACGAGCTCACGTCGCCGGCTCCAGCGTTCGGAACAGTTTGTTCCAAACACTGAGCAACGGAGTACCCCTTTAAGGCTAGGAAGACTGGAAAATGTTAATGCTATATTTAAATATTGTGAAGTCTGGGAATACTTTATAGATAAAAAAATTATTTTTTCACCGGAGTACCCCTTTAAATGAAGTCTCAGCAGTAGGCCCTAGCACCCATGGCCATGTTACTATATAGTCTGTTCCTCTACTGGATGACGCTACTGCAGGGCTCACGCTGCACAGTTTCTAAGATGCTTCAGGGCCACTTGCTGAGAGCCTTGGCTGCCATCATTGTATTCTAAAGGACCCAATACACATTAAAGGAAAGTGGACAGAACCCATCAATTTTGGCAGGTCTGACCGACTATACAATGTATAGGGGGCCTCCTGAAGAGAAGGAACAAGCTTGTTGAATTGCAATGCTTAAAGGGGTATTCCAGGCCAAAACTTTTTTATATATATCAACTGGCTCCGGAAAGTTTACACAGATTTGTAAATTACTTCTATTAAAAAATCTTAATCCTTCCAATAGTTATTAGCTTCTGAAGTTGAGTTGTTATTTCTGTCTAACTGCTCTCTGATGACTCACGTCCCGGGAGCTGTGCAGTTCCTATGGTGATATTCTCCCATCATGCACAGCTCCCGGGACGTGACATCATCATTGAGCAGTTAGACAGAAAACTTCAGAAGCTAATAACTATTGGAAGGATTAAGATTTTTTAATAGAAGTAATTTACAAATCTGTTTAATTTTCCGGAGCCAGTTGATATATATATAAAAAAAGGTTTTGCCTGGAATACCCCTTTAATCTTTTTGTTATTCGCAGGGATAATCTGCCACCAGAGGAGACTGGCAACAAAATTCTCTCCTCTCTCCATTGAAATCACGTATACGTGTAACCAAGACAAGAATACATGTGTGGACAGATTTTATCTAAGAGCCGAGGAACGTGCTCTCGAATCACCCAAAGTGCAAGAAAAAGTGCAAACGTGTTACACTAAAAAAAAAAAAAAAAATGTGAACAGAGGATGCGGTCTATCGCTAAGCCCTTCTACGATAGGAGAGAGGCCCCCCAACAACCTTTACCCTTTGCCTCCGGACCAAAAGGCACCTGCACGGTTCCAGGTTCGATGTCCCTTTTTTCGCCAATGCTACTAAGGGACCACAAATGCTCCCGGCATCCCCCTTGGCGATAACGGTCGGTGCCCTGCCCATACAGGAGTACCCGGGGTGTTTGCGGGGAGGTAGGGAACCTAATGGCCACACACACCTCCCCTAGACCGCAAAGAGGGACACCCAGAAGGGCTACCGCATCCTGACAAATCCTGTGGACACACAACACACAAAAAGTGACACAGTGACAAAAAGAAATAAATAAGTGAATGTGCGCAGATATACTGCCCGGACATCTATAAAAATGTCTCTGATCCTAGCCAGAAGGCCGGGAATCAAGAGGTGAGTGCCACAAAGGTGAAGATCATGGTGCCCGTGCTTCAACTCAGTGAGTCTATCCTCCCAGTGAGTTTCGGCACCTCGGGGTTACCACTCCCCGAGGCACTAAAGTACCTCGGCTCTAGACCCTCTCAGCCTCATGGTGAGACCCGAAAGAAACAGGTCACATCGGGGCAGCCGTCGAGCTGATTCCTCCGAACCAGCCCCGGAACGCCCAGTTACACCTGACCCCTACCATGCAGCACCCATTCCCATCAGCTCCACACTGGCGTAACAGATACTACACTTGATCTTAGCCAAAAGACCGAGAAGCGATATACATGTGTGGACAGATACTGCAGCGAATGACCGTATTTACATAGGGTAAAGACTACAGATCACATCATGACCTCCCGGCCATAAAGACATCACTGGTCGGTATTAGGGATGACCAAATCGAATCTGAGGAAACCGAATTTGTTACAAATTTCAGGAAAAATTTGATTCGTAACGAATGAGAATATCACTGCGATTCATTAAACTCCATTTAGTGAGGTCCAGGCTCCAGGGGCCGTGCATGTAAAATGGTAGATCCACATGTGAGGACATGTGGTAAGGAATCCTGGGAAGGCAGGTAGGTGGGATGACCCTGAATCATATGCAGCATGCAGCCTATCAGCAGCCAGCCACCCCTGTGATGTCACAGCCCTATATAATCGGCAGCCATCTTGCGGCCAGTCACATCAGTGTTCTATTACAGAGAGAGAGAGAGAGAGAGGGACAGAGAGCAGTGTGTTGCACAGAAAAGCTTTTTTACAACAGCGTTTCACCTCAAGCCCAAATCCAGCCTAAACGCACTGATAGGGAAGGGAGTGAGATTGAGAGAGAGTGCAATTTTGGGTGTAGTACACAGCGACTGTGTGCTGCAGCACTGGTGTGTACAACAACTGAAAATAGTTAGGGTGAACAGAGCACTAAAAGCGTATTGTCCTCTATTAATTGTAACCTGTGCATACATCTAAGTGGTGTATCATTTTGTTCCTGTTAAAGTCTTAAGGGCCTAGATACTGTGAAAGGCCAGCCAAATGTACACACCTGCTGGTGTTGTACACAAATACTGTTTTAAGCGTACTGGAGTGCAATGTCCTCCCCTCATAAGTACATACCACATACATACATCTAAGTGGTGTACCATTTT
This sequence comes from Hyla sarda, assembly GCF_029499605.1. Classification (NCBI taxonomy): domain Eukaryota; kingdom Metazoa; phylum Chordata; class Amphibia; order Anura; family Hylidae; genus Hyla; species Hyla sarda. Next base: position 211,129,526 of record NC_079196.1, read on the forward strand.
GTTCCTGTTAAAGTCTTAAGTGCCTAGATACTGTGAAAGGCCAGGCAATAGTACACACCTGCTGGTGTTGTAGACAAATACTGTTTTAAGCGTAGTGGAGCGTATTGTACTCCCCTCATATATGCACTAAGTATGTCAGGCAGAGAAGTGCCAGGACATGCACAGATGAGTGGCAGAGGCCTAAATTCATCAGGCAGACGTCGCAGCAGACTAGGGGCGGGTGGCAGCAGGAGTCACAGCGAGAGGCCTGAGCTCCCGGTAACAGCTGTCATTACGTAATGCATATCCTAAATACTTACTTGTGCACACTAACACTTTTACATAAGAGAACTTTTTCTTCTGCCTACCTGCTCCAGCTACTATTCTGATGCCACACATCTGATGCCAAGTTCTCCTTTTTTCACCCACCTTCGTCACCGAGTACTGGTATTGCCACCCACCGCCCCACTATGTCACTGGGTCAATTTCAGGACTCCTGATGCTGCTGATGCCACCTCCAGGCTGTCTCATACTGCCACCATATGTTCTCCTCATGCTGCCAGCTCCAGGCTGTCTCATTCTGCCACCATATGTTCTCATGCTGCTGCCACCTCCAGGCTGTGTCATTCTGCCACCCTATGTTCTCCTCATGCTGATGCCTGCTCCAGGCTGTCTCATTCTGCAACTATATGGTCTCTTCATGCTTCCGCCACCTCCAGACTGTGTCATTCAGCCACTATATGGTCTCCTCATGCTTCCGTAAACTCCAGGCTGTGTCATTCAGCCACTATATGGTCCCCTCATGCTGCCGCCAACTCCAGGCTGTGTCATTCAGCCGCTATATGGTCTGCTCTTGCTGCCGCCAACTCCAGGCTGTGTCATTCAGCCACTATATGTTCTCCTTATGCTGCCACCAACTACAGGCTGTGTCATTCAGTCACTATATGGGCTCCTTATGCTGCCCCCACCTCCAGGCTGTGTCATTCATCCACTATATTGTCTCCTCATGCTGCCAACACCTCCATGCTATGTCATTCAGCCACCATATGGGCTCCTCATGCTGCTGCCACCTCCATGCTGTGTCATTCAGCCACTATATGGTCTCCTCATGCTGCCGCCACCTCCAAGCTGTGTCATTCAGCCACTATATGTCTCCTCATGCTGCCGCCACCTCCACACCTCCAGGTTCTGTCATTGTGCCGCTCTGTGACAGTGATTGTAATAGCGACGTCTGTAATCTGCATGTTATTCTGAATAACAGTATTATTTCACTAACCCAGCCCACACCCTATGCGTGTTACAGCAAGGCAAAGTGTTCTGCACCCCTATTGAGGCTCTCTGTAGGCCAGAAATAGCCGTTTTTAATACAGGTTCGGTCCGAACCAAATTTTTTCGGAAAATTTGGGGAATCGGCCTAATCGAATTTTTCTAAAATGACAGATTTAATTGAACTTAGGAGGCAGGGGGGTTTGTTATTATCCCATTTAAACTCCCCCCCCTTTCTGCCAAACAAAGGTATTTATAAATTTGTACTTTATACAAAAACTGTATAAAGGAAAAGTTTGTCTAGTTGCCCATAGCAACCAATCAGATTGCTTCTTTTTTTATTTTTCAAAGACCCTTTTCAAAATGAAAGAAGCGATCTGATTGGTTGCTATGGGCAACTGGTCAACGTTTCCTCTACACAGGTTTTGATAAATCTCCCCCTATTCCACTTTGAAATTGCAGGCAGAAATTCTGCTTACTAAAATGTATTATGCTAGTGAATGGATTTTCCGTTCACCAATTCACACTTTAGAATTTTTGAAGCAGAATTTGTGAATGGAAAATCTGCTTAAAAATTTCTGCCTGAAGAATGGTGCTGCTCTTTCTTCATGCGGAAATACTCGCAGAACACATTGCAGCCTATTGGGGACTGCAATGTCCACGCGGTCCTAGCGCCGACTGATTCAGTGAGCGCTGGCTACACTCAGAATCTCTAGATGGAAATTTTCAGTCTGGAGATTCCGCAGTGTGAACCTTGCCTTTAGACAGTTGGATGAAAGCAACAAAGGCAGTGGGTTCGGATGACTTTTGTCTAAGGTGTTTGGGCACCATAAGGGGGCCCAATGGTCTCCCTTTCACATAAGAAGTCATCGGTATTAATAATGATGCAGGATAGTTGGGTAGTCTATATATGTATATATGTATATTTCTGCATAACTTTTTTTCACTAACATAACTTTATAACTTTATGAGGATGGTTTTGGGATAAAGGTAAGTTAGTTCCTGGGTTTCTCCACTTGCTGATGCTGGGTGGCTGTGCAGTCCGGCATTAATCTTTGGGTTGGGAGCTAGTGTTGTGGCGGTGTGCTGCACACATCTTGCCGCAGGTCGCCGTAGGTTTGTGGTATAATTGTTAGATGTTGGACTAATCCATTGTTTAGGGGTCTCCCAACTATTCCTCGACACCAGATGCTAGGGGAAAGAACTGTTGGGCATGATGGATATCAAAATACCTAATCCTTTCGTTTTTATGAAGATAAGACCCTCATCATGCAGGCTCCAGTGAACCAAGCTTTTAATGATGTCCCTACAGAACATGTTAGGGGAAAGAAGGATTGGACATGTTGGATTTCATCATGTCTTATCAGTAGAATACTACTAGAGAGTCTAGCAAACCTAATTTCCCTATCTCCAATGGAAACACCGAACCAAGCCCAACACTTATATGGTAAATACAAAAGAGAACAGGGTGCGCGCCCCTGGATGGAACCTGATGGATGAGATAGTGGAGAGCCCAATCAAAACGCACTCTCCTGTGCGAGTTGTGCGAATGGAGGCACCACACTCAATGTGCTTGATCAGGAATCCTGTGATAGCGGCTGCTGCGGCTCCCAGCGTCCAGGCGCAAACATAGGCAAAAGGAGATCCAAGAAAGGGAGATGAATCGCGCTGCCACAAGAAGTATGTATAAGGTAAATTTGTTGCACACAAAGGATCCACGCAACGCATTTCAAAGCCGCCCCAGCTTTTTCATCAGGCGCCTGACGAAAAAGCCGGAGCGGCTTTGAAACGCGTTGTGTGGATCCTTTGTGTGCAATAAATTTACCTTATACATACTTCTTAAAGGGGTACTCCGCCCCTAGACACCTTATCCCCTATCCAAAGGATAGGGGATAAGATGTCAGATCGCGGGGTCCCGCTGCTGGGGACCCCCGGGATCTCGGCTGCAGCACCCACCTCAACAGCTTCCGGCAACGCTGGAGGCTTCGGATCCCAACCACGCAAGTGAAAGAGCGTGACATTACGGCTCCGCCCCGTGTGACATCACGCCCCGCCCCTCAATGCAAGTTTATGGGAGAGGGCGTGATGGCAGTCACGCCCCCTCCCATAGGCTTGCATTGAGGGGCGGAGCGTGACGTCACACGGGGGGCGGAGCCGTGACGTCACAGCGCTTCGGCCCCATGATCGATAGTAATCAGACCCGGAGCGAACACGCTCCAGGGACTGATTTTAACGGGGTGCAGCGTGCAAGATCACGGGGGTCCCGAGCGATCAGGCATCTTATCCCCTATAATTTGGATAGGGGATAAGATGTCTAAGTGCCAGAGTACCCCTTTAAGGCAGCGTGATTCATCTCCCTTTCTTGGATCTCCTTTTGCCCACACTTATATGGGGGATTTGGGAGGAATATGAGGAAATGTGGTGGAGAATAGACCTCCACTAATTCTTATTATGAAGGGGGTGTTGGGAAAGAATCCTGAGTGACACTATGAAGTACTGTTTATGGATTTATATACCAAGGTATTACGGATTGTATTTTTGACCTTTGTATGTAGGTACACAGGGTCTTCCCTTTATAAGGACCTACATCTTGCATGAAAATCCAGTGCGGCGGGTTCATCTGAAAGAGATCAAATTAGAATATCTCCACATTCAGAGTAGATGCAATAGTGCGGGGTCCTATAAAGAATTCTCTATTTACAGGATGCACTGTGTGAATGGGGAGCATAAGAAAGCAGTTATGTGAAAAAACAAATGGCGTCGGGAAAGTCCATTGTTTAGCAGGTTACTGTAGATACTGAGCATGAAAGTGGAGATATAGCTGAGGTGTTGAGGGTATATAAGGAGTAAGACAAGGCTAAGTCATACTATGGTCCTACTGGAGAAGCTGTAGACATCTCCAGACCATCGTCATCATCATGAACACCATGAGGACTCTACTGCTGGCCGCCCTATGCTGTGTCTGCTTGGCTCTTCCATTCCCGGTGAGTAGGATATTTACATCAATTTTGATAACATTTGCAAAACATTGGTGTTCTCTAGTGGACCCAATGGGGGCGACCACAATTGTTAATGGTGATGGATGAAATCACTGATGCATAATGTATTCTGTCTAAGCGGGTAATGGACGCTAGATTATTTTGGGTGTGATCTCCCAACTCTTATCTCTTATCAGCTTGAGGTTTCCCATTAGGAGAAATATATATTGGATAGATGCGTTTTTTTTTACAATTTTTTTTGCATTTAGACAAGCGGCGTCATGTCTTTGCCAGTCACTTATGAAAATAACATGGAAGGAGATTTATCATTCTTTTCACACGTATGGCTTTTATATGACAATTTTTTTTAACTTACTTTTGCTTACGTGCGACCTATTTATCAAATAGTCACACGACCTTGATAAATAAATCACACGTAAGCAAAACCCGGGAGACCCACTTACAAAAGCATTTTTTAAAGCAGAAAATGTTCCCTTATCTTAATAGACGAAGTTCTTTACCTACCCTTTATTACCAGTAGAGTAGCTAGAGAGTGACGGAGAGGGGGGGGGGGGGGGGGGGCGTACCGCATCGGGTGACACCCTGCCTGGCACTAAATAGCTGCACTCCAACTATACCGCAACAACCCATCCACCCTCCTCAGAAATTAAAAAATATTAAAAACATACTTTGCCGCACCATGAATATCCGTACTCTGGAGGCTTTTTTGTTTAATTTTGAGCCGCATTTTGTGACGTTGGTGGGCGGAGTCTTGCGTCGCTGCGCTGAGGCCGGAGTTTACGTCAGCAAGGAAGACAGCGCAGCACAAACAGGCACAGAAACAATAGTGAAGCCACAAAAAAATAAAAACGGCTGGGTACGTTACCCTCCCCAAAATGTGCATGAAGCTGTATTACTATTACTATGGATGTTTCTTTTTTTTTTTTAAGGAAACATTTTTGTGCCACATATGGGTTATTTACGTATTCTGTAAAAATTCTTACACAATTATTTTGTGCCTTATTCTATTTTAACACAACATTAATTTTAACATTTAGTGGGTACGCCAGCATGTACGTGTCCTAAAATTAACAAGGTGTGCAGTGTGTATTTTCAACCTTAAAATTAGTAGAGTTATTAGTCATATAATTCATATTTTCTATAAGTAACATTAATGTAGCAGCTTTGTTTCATGCAGAACAAGAACAGTTGTTAAAGTGGGTGTTAATGTCCTTTTCTGCAGACGTATGCACTTACTGTAAGCCAGGTTGGACCTGGAATACATATGAGACTTTTAAATGGAGATGTGACTTTTTATCAGAGGGCGGCGCCGGTCCAGCCTGCCCTGGGGGGGGGGGGGATGGGTAGGTTGGTTGTGGTCCTAGGCCTAGGGCAGCAGAAAACTGAAATACAACATGGTCTATATGTCATATGTCTATATTGCCCATCAGGGAAAACAGGGATTGTAATCCTAATATTTCCCAGAGATAAGCGGCACTTAATGTATCTTGCAGCCACTGTTCTCCCTCTTCCATAAAAATGACATGTCCGTTTGCACCTACTATATTTCTATATGTCGTATGTCTATACTGCCCAGGTCAAATGGAGATAAAAGGCATCCATAGTATCTGGCAGCCACTTATTTCCATCCTTCTATAGCAGTGTCTCCCAACCAGAGTGCCTCCAGCTGTTTCAAAACTACAACTCCCAGCCGTTGGCTGTCCGGGCATGCTGGAAGTTGTAGTTTTGCAACAGCTGGAGATACCCTGGTTGGGAAACACTGCTATAGAAGAATGGCGTGCCCATTCCCAGCTGTCCTGTGTCTAGGACTATCTATATTGTCTCTTAATGTATTGATATTTTTATGTATTTACAGGGATCGTACAGGAAGAGAAGAGACACAGGAGATGGGCCAGGTAAGATATTTTGAACAAATACATTTGTATGTAATACTGAAGAACTGGATAACAACCAATATGGCCGCTATTACACCTTTTTTACAGTGTTTTTGAGACTCCCGAATGTCTCCTCTGCCCAGGTGTGGGTTAACACAGGGGTACAGAATACCGGGGTAGGGAATACAGGGGTACAGGTCGCCTCTTTATCTGGGCAAAAATTACTAATAATATTGGGTAATTTAGTGGATTTTAATGTAAATTACTTTTGATGGACTACCTCTCTGTAGAGATTGATGTAATAGAGAGCAGTGCTGCAGGGTAAAGCAAGGAGAAGGGAATGGAAAAAGCCTAAATATCTCTTATTAAACACTGATCACCTACTGTCTACATATACACAGGTCCGGAGCCGACAGCACAAAACAACTCTGTAGAAGAATTCACAACTAACAGTAAGTCATCATCTTCCTAATGTAACATAATAAGAATGTAGAATGTTATATACAGGTACAAATCCTATATAAGCTTCCACCGGTGTTTCATGAACAATGAAAGTAAAGCTGGTCATACATATAACCGATCCCCGAGCGTGTATGCGTTCTGAATGGGAAGAGAGGAGAAAGCCGCTGCCAGACACCCCTGAAAGGACCTGAAATCCATTATATCCAATGGAGCCACCAAATGTGGTCGTCTAATTATTGGCGGGTCTGGCCAACATTAAAGGCGTACTCTGGAAAAAATAAAAAAATAAAATTAACTGGTGCCAGAAAGTTATACAGATTTGTAAATGACTTCTATATAAAAATCTTAATCCTTCCAGTACTTATTAGCTGCTGTATGCTCCAGAGGAAGTTGTTGGAGTCAAGGATGTGAGCCAAGGACTGCTCACTGTGTTCCGTCTGCAAATCCGCCCAAGGTTAAAACCGGATGGTTTGCTCAGCGTGTCAGCGCTACTTACCTATATGCGCATCCACTGACAAGTGTCGGGAGGACAGCGCTGCTCCGGAGTGTATGGTTCTGCAGCACCGTCATATCTCTCCAGCTCTGCTGAGGAAAAAAGGTATCAAAATATGTTATAAACATACTCCTCTGTTTACATATATGTTAAGTCATTGTGCAGCAGAGCTTTCAACCCATTTTAAATATGTTTAATGAATGTTTTTAATATTTATTTATGTACTGTCTCGTGTATACACACTTCCGGCCCGCAGGTGACGTCATGAACCGGAGCTATCTCCCGCATTTTTTCTAAATATTTAGATATAAAAGGAGCGTCATCTGTATAGCACCTGATGAAGCGAGGGTATGCCCTCGCGAAACGCGTTGTCTACTTGTCTTTTAATTTTCTTCTGGAAATAAACCTACTGGTTTTAACCTTTGCTGGTACTTGCGTCTTATTTGGTGCCCCAGCTACCCCGCAAGCGCTGGATGTGCAGACGGAACACAGTGAGCAGTCCTTCACTCACATCATTGACTCCAGTAACCATACTGCCATCTCTGATGGCCGGGAACGGATGCAAGGCTGCCGCGGGAATACTTTTGAGCTTCTACTCTCATATATGTGACTAACAGTGTTGTGCCTGCAGCGCAACATCTCGCTACCTTGTCTCTATGGGAAACTGACAGACTTTCTCTAGATCACCCTCTCATTATTTTTGGGATTTAACGGCACTTAGATAGCGCCTGTCTTGTCTGTTCTTTCTATTTCTACATACCAGAGGAAGTTGAGTAGTTCTTTCCAGTCTGACCACAGTGCTCTCTGCTGCCACCTCTGTCCATGTCAGGAATTGTAGTTCGCTATGGGGATTTGTTGGACAGTTCCTGATATGGACAGAGGAGTCAGCAGAGAGCACTGTGGTCAGACTGGAAAGAACTACACAAATTCCTCTGGAGCCCACAGCAGCTGATAAGTACTGGAAGGTTTAAGTTTACAAATCTGTATAACTTTCTGTCACCGGTTGATTTGAAATTTTAGTTTTTCCGAAGTACCCCTTTAATGTTGGCCAGACCTGACGATGATCAGAGGACCACATTTGGTGGCTCCCTTGGATATAATGGATTTTAGGTCCGTTCAGAGGTGTCTGGCAGCGGCTTTCTCCCCTCTTCCCAGTCAGAAGGCATGCACACTCAGGGATCGGCCTGAGTATGACCAGCTTTACTTTTATTTTTTCCTCCAGAGTACCCCTTTAATCTAATATGTATGATCAGGACAGAATTGGAAAAATAGCCCTCCCCCGTAGGCCGGGTCTGGTATTGCAGCTCAGCCCTATTTACTTTGATATCAATATCAGCCCTTCTCCAGTATACTGAATGGAACATGCTGATTGAATTTTTCGCAAGTAGAAATGATTTTTTTTTCTGTACTCTAGGTGGCGCTATTGCATTTTTATTCTCTACTGAATGTATTTGTATTCCATGTAGTTGTATGTAGCTTTAATACTGAAGAATTGGGTTACAACCAATATGGCCGCTATTACACCTTTTACTGTGTTTTGGATCCTCCAGAATGTCTCCCCCTGGTGTGGGGCAATACAGGGGTACAGGCCGCTCTTTATCTCTGCAGAAATGACCTAATAATCTTTAGTAATTTAGTTGTTTTCTAATATACATTACTTTTGATGTGCCGCCTATTTAGAGAGCAGTGCTGCAGGGTAAAGCATGGATAAATGTGAAAAAGCTTTTATATCTCATATTAAAGGGGTACTCCGGTGAAAAACTTTTTTTTTTTTTTTTTTTAAATCAACTGGTGCCAGAAAGTTAAACAGATTTGTAAATGACTTCTATTAAAAAAATCTTAATCCTTCCTATACTTATTAGCTGCTGAATACTACAGTGGAAATTCTTTTCCATTTGAAATACAGAGCTCTCTGCTGACATCATGAGCACAGTGCTCTCTGCTGACACCTCTGTCCATTTTAGGAACTGTCCAGAGTAAAAGGAAATCCCCATAGCAAACATATGCTGTTCTGGACAGTTCCTAAAATGGACAGAGATGTCAGCAGAGAGCACTGTGCTCATGATGTTAGCAGAGAGCTCTGTGTTTCAAAAAGAAAAGAATTTCCGCTGTAGTATTCAGCAGCTAATAAGTACTGGAAGGATTAAGATTTTTTAATAGAAGTAATTTACAAATCTGTTTAACTTTCAGGCACCAGTTGATTTAACAAAATCAGACACCTCTGAAAGGACTTGAAATCCATTATATCCAATTGAGCCAACAAATGTGGTTGTCTGATTATCATCAGGTCTGGCCAACATTAAAGGGGTACTCCACTGGAAAAAAAAAATTTTAAATCAACCAGTGACAGAAAGTTAAACAGATTTGTCAATTACTTCTATAAAAAAATCTTAATCCTTCCAGTACTTATCATCTGCTGTTATGATCCACAGGAAGTTCTATTCTTTTTTTTATTTCTTTTCTGTCTGACCACAGTGCTCTCTGCTGACACCTCTGTCCATGTCAGGAACTGTCCAGAGTAGGAGCAAATCCTCATATAAAACCTATCCTGCTCTGGACAGTTCCTAAAATGGACAGAGGTGTCAGCAGAGAGCACTGTGGTCGGCCAGGAAGGAAATTCAAAAAGAAAAGAACTTCCTGTGGATCATACCAGCAGCTGATAAGTACTGGAAGGATTAAGATTTTTAAATAGAAGTAATTTACAAATCTTTTTATCTTTCTGGCACCAGTTAATAAAAAAAAATAAAAAAAATAAATGTTTTCCAGTGGAGTACCCCTTTAAAGGGGTTCTCCGGAATTTTTTTTTTTTTTTTTTTAAATCAACTGGTGCCACAAAGTTATACAGATTTGTAAATTACTTCTTTTTAAAATGTTTAATCCTTCCAGCATTTATCAGCTGCTGTATGCTCTAGAGGAAGTTGTGTAGTTCTTTCCAGTCAGAACACAGTGCTCTCTGCTGCCACTTCTGTCTATATCAGGAACTGTGGTTTGCTATGGGATTTGCTCCTGCTCTGGGCAGTCTATGATATGGACAAGGGTGGCAGCAGAGAGCACTGTGGTCAGACTGGAAAGAACTACATGACTTCCCCCCCAGGGCATACAGCAGCTGATGAGTACTAGAACAGTGGTCTTCAACCTGTGGACCTCCAGATGTTGCAAAACTACAACTCCCAGCATGCCCGGACAGCCAACGGCTGTCCGGGCATGCTGGGAGTTGTAGTTTTGCAACATCCGGAGGTCCGCAGGTTGGAGACCACTGTACTAGAAGGTTCAAGTTTGAAAACAGTTGATTTTAAATTTTTTTTTTTTTTAGAGCACCCCTTTAATCTAATACGTATGATCAGTTTTTATTGCTTTTACTGGGATTGTAAAAATAGCCCTCCCCCGTAGGCCGGGTCTGGTATTGCAGCTCAGCCCTATTTACTTTTAAATCAATATCAGCCCTTCTCCAGTATACTGAATGGAACATGGAACAAATAGAAATTAGTTTTTTCCCCTCTGTACTCTAGGTGGCGCTATTGCATTTTTTTCTCTACTGAATGTATTTGCATTCCATGTAGTTGTCGCACATTACATACAAGTCTATAACAATAAGAGTTTTGACATCTCAGTGCATATTAATAGCGTCCTGAGCAATAATAGAATTCATGATAATGATCCGATTATATAAAATGTTAATGAAAGTCTCAGATAATAACACAATAGAAGAGTAGAGGATTGTTCTGCCCCGAAAAGATTATATTAACCCTTATAATTGTTATATGATCTGACTCATGCCTGCCTAAAGAAAAACAATCTTCATAGATTCATAGATACATGTCACGTCCGAAAACATCTGAGAGATGTATATACAGTGCCGGCAGAGTGCCCCCATAAATAGTACAAGCAGAGTGTGCTCCGACTATAGGCCAGCAGAGTGCCCCCATAAATAGTACAAGCAGTGCGTGCTCCAACTATAGGGCTGGCAGAGTGCCCCCATAAATAGTACAAGCAGAGTGTGCTCTGACTATAGGGCCAGCAGAGTGCCCCCATAAATAGTACAAGCAGAGTGTGCTCCAACTATAGGGCCGGCAGAGTGCCCCCATAAATAGTACAAGCAGAGTGTGCTCTGACTATAGGGCCAGCAGAGTGCCCCCATAAATAGTACTAACAGAGTGTGTTCCGACTATAGGGCCGGCAGAGTGCCCCCATAAATATTACAAGCAGTGCGTGCTCCAATTATAGGACCAGCAGAGTGCACCTCACAAATAGTACAAGCAGAGTGCACTCCACAAATAGTACCAGAAGAGTGCACTCCACAAATAGTGCCAGAAGAGTGTACTCCACAAATAGTACCAGCAGAGTGCACTCCACAAATAGTGCCAGAAGAGTGCACTCCACAAATAGTGCCAGAAGAGTGCACTCCACAAATAGTAACAGCAGAGTGCGCCTCACAAATAGTACCAGCAGAGTGCACTCCAAAAATAGTGCCAGAAGAGTGCACTCCACAAATAGTAACAGCAGAGTGCACTCCACAAATAGTGCCAGCAGAGTGCACTCCACAAATAGTACCAGCAGAGTGCGCCTCACAAATAGTACCAGCAGAGTGCACTCCACAAATAGTACCAGCAGAGTGCGCCTCACAAATAGTACCAGCAGAGTGCGCTCCACAAATAGTAACAGCAGAGTGCACTCCACAAATAGTGCCAGCAGAGTGCACTCCACAAATAGTACCAGCAGAGTGCGCCTCACAAATAGTACCAGCAGAGTGCACTCCACAAATAGTACCAGCAGAGTGCGCCTCACAAATAGTACCAGCAGAGTGCGCTCCACAAATAGTAACAGCAGAGTGCACTCCACAAATATTACCAGCAGAGTGCACTCCACAAATATTACCAGCAGAGTGCACTCCACAAATAGTGCCAGAAGAGTGCACTCCACAAATAGTAACAGCAGAGTGCGCCTCACAAATATTACCAGCAGAGTGCGCTCCAAAAATAGTGCCAGAAGAGTGCACTCCACAAATAGTAACAGCAGAGTGCGCCTCACAAATAGTACCAGCAGAGTGCACTCCACAAATAGTACCAGAAGAGTGTACTCCACAAATAGTAACAGCAGAGTGCGCCTCACAAATAGTACCAGCAGAGTGCACTCCACAAATAGTGCCAGAAGAGTGCACTCCACAAATATTACCAGCAGAGTGCACTCCACAAATAGTACCAGCAGAGTGCACTCCACAAATAGTAACAGCAGAGTGCGCCTCACAAATAGTACTAGCAGACTGAGTGCACTCCACAAATAGTGCCAGAAGAGTGCACTCCACAAATAGTGCCAGCAGAGTGCACTCCACAAATAGTGCCAGCAGAGTGCACTCCACAAATAGTGCCAGCAGAGTGCACTCCACAAATAGTGCCAGCAGAGTGCACTCCACAAATAGTGCCAGAAGAGTGCACTCCACAAATAGTGCCAGCAGAGTGCACTCCACAAATAGTAACAGCAGAGTGCACTCCACAAATAGTGCCAGAAGAGTGCACTCCACAAATAGTAACAGCAGAGTGCACTCCACAAATAGTGCCAGAAGAGTGCACTCCACAAATAGTACCAGCAGAGTGCACTCCACAAATAGTGCCAGAAGAGTGCACTCCACAAATAGTAACAGCAGAGTGCACTCCACAAATAGTGCCAGAAGAGTGCACTCCACAAATAGTACCAGCAGAGTGCACTCCACAAATAGTGCCAGAAGAGTGCACTCCACAAATAGTACCAGCAGAGTGCACTCCACAAATAGTGCCAGCAGAGTGCACTCCACAAATAGTGCCAGAAGAGTGCACTCCACAAATAGTGCCAGAAGAGTGCACTCCACAAATAGTACCAGCAGAGTGCACTCCACAAATAGTGCCAGAAGAGTGCACTCCACAAATAGTACCAGCAGAGTGCACTCCACAAATAGTGCCAGAAGAGTGCACTCCACAAATAGTGCCAGCAGAGTGCACTCCACAAATAGTACCAGCAGAGTGCACTCCACAAATAGTGCCAGAAGAGTGCACTCCAAAAATAGTAACAGCAGAGTGCACTCCACAAATAGTGCCAGAAGAGTGCACTCCACAAATAGTAACAGCAGAGTGCACTCCACAAATAGTGCCAGAAGAGTGCACTCCACAAATAGTACCAGCAGAGTGCACTCCACAAATAGTGCCAGAAGAGTGCACTCCACAAATAGTACCAGCAGAGTGCACTCCACAAATAGTGCCAGAAGAGTGCACTCCACAAATAGTGCCAGAAGAGTGCACTCCACAAATAGTACCAGCAGAGTGCACTCCACAAATAGTGCCAGAAGAGTGCACTCCACAAATAGTACCAGCAGAGTGCACTCCACAAATAGTGCCAGAAGAGTGCACTCCACAAATAGTGCCAGAAGAGTGCACTCCACAAATAGTACCAGCAGAGTGCACTCCACAAATAGTGCCAGAAGAGTGCACTCCACAAATAGTACCAGCAGAGTGCACTCCACAAATAGTGCCAGAAGAGTGCACTCCACAAATAGTAACAGCAGAGTGCACTCCACAAATAGTGCCAGAAGAGTGCACTCCACAAATAGTACCAGCAGAGTGCACTCCACAAATAGTGCCAGAAGAGTGCACTCCACAAATAGTACCAGCAGAGTGCACTCCACAAATAGTGCCAGCAGAGTGCACTCCACAAATAGGGCCAGCAGAGTGCACTCCACAAATAGTGCCAGCAGAGTGCACTCCACAAATAGTGCCAGCAGAGTGCACTCCACAAATAGTGCCAGCAGAGTGCGCTCCACAAATAGTGCCAGCAGAGTGCACTCCACAAATAGTGCCAGAAGAGTGCACTCCACAAATAGTGCCAGAAGAGTGCACTCCACAAATAGTACCAGCAGAGTGCACTCCAAAAATAGTACCAGCAGAGTGCACTCCACAAATAGTGCCAGAAGAGTGCACTCCACAAATAGTGCCAGAAGAGTGCACTCCACAAATAGTACCAGCAGAGTGCACTCCACAAATAGTGCCAGAAGAGTGCACTCCACAAATAGTACCAGCAGAGTGCACTCCACAAATAGTGCCAGAAGAGTGCACTCCACAAATAGTGCCAGAAGAGTGCACTCCACAAATAGTGCCAGAAGAGTGCACTCCACAAATAGTACCAGCAGAGTGCACTCCACAAATAGTGCCAGAAGAGTGCACTCCACAAATAGTGCCAGAAGAGTGCACTCCACAAATAGTACCAGCAGAGTGCACTCCACAAATAGTGCCAGAAGAGTGCACTCCACAAATAGTACCAGCAGAGTGCACTCCACAAATAGTGCCAGAAGAGTGCACTCCACAAATAGTGCCAGAAGAGTGCACTCCACAAATAGTACCAGCAGAGTGCACTCCACAAATAGTGCCAGAAGAGTGCACTCCACAAATAGTAACAGCAGAGTGCACTCCACAAATAGTGCCAGAAGAGTGCACTCCACAAATAGTACCAGCAGAGTGCACTCCACAAATAGTGCCAGAAGAGTGCACTCCACAAATAGTACCAGCAGAGTGCACTCCACAAATAGTGCCAGCAGAGTGCACTCCACAAATAGGGCCAGCAGAGTGCACTCCACAAATAGTGCCAGCAGAGTGCACTCCACAAATAGTGCCAGCAGAGTGCACTCCACAAATAGTGCCAGCAGAGTGCGCTCCACAAATAGTGCCAGCAGAGTGCACTCCACAAATAGTGCCAGAAGAGTGCACTCCACAAATAGTGCCAGAAGAGTGCACTCCACAAATAGTACCAGCAGAGTGCACTCCAAAAATAGTACCAGCAGAGTGCACTCCACAAATAGTGCCAGAAGAGTGCACTCCACAAATAGTGCCAGAAGAGTGCACTCCACAAATAGTACCAGCAGAGTGCACTCCACAAATAGTGCCAGAAGAGTGCACTCCACAAATAGTACCAGCAGAGTGCACTCCACAAATAGTGCCAGAAGAGTGCACTCCACAAATAGTGCCAGAAGAGTGCACTCCACAAATAGTGCCAGAAGAGTGCACTCCACAAATAGTACCAGCAGAGTGCACTCCACAAATAGTGCCAGAAGAGTGCACTCCACAAATAGTGCCAGAAGAGTGCACTCCACAAATAGTACCAGCAGAGTGCACTCCACAAATAGTGCCAGAAGAGTGCACTCCACAAATAGTACCAGCAGAGTGCACTCCACAAATAGTGCCAGAAGAGTGCACTCCACAAATAGTGCCAGAAGAGTGCACTCCACAAATAGTACCAGCAGAGTGCACTCCAAAAATAGTACCAGCAGAGTGCACTCCACAAATAGTGCCAGAAGAGTGCACTCCACAAATAGTGCCAGAAGAGTGCACTCCACAAATAGTACCAGCAGAGTGCACTCCACAAATAGTGCCAGAAGAGTGCACTCCACAAATAGTACCAGCAGAGTGCACTCCACAAATAGTGCCAGAAGAGTGCACTCCACAAATAGTAACAGCAGAGTGCACTCCACAAATAGTGCCAGAAGAGTGCACTCCACAAATAGTACCAGCAGAGTGCACTCCACAAATAGTGCCAGAAGAGTGCACTCCACAAATAGTACCAGCAGAGTGCACTCCACAAATAGTGCCAGCAGAGTGCACTCCACAAATAGGGCCAGCAGAGTGCACTCCACAAATAGTGCCAGCAGAGTGCACTCCACAAATAGTGCCAGCAGAGTGCACTCCACAAATAGTGCCAGCAGAGTGCGCTCCACAAATAGTGCCAGCAGAGTGCACTCCACAAATAGTGCCAGAAGAGTGCACTCCACAAATAGTGCCAGAAGAGTGCACTCCACAAATAGTACCAGCAGAGTGCACTCCAAAAATAGTACCAGCAGAGTGCACTCCACAAATAGTGCCAGAAGAGTGCACTCCACAAATAGTGCCAGAAGAGTGCACTCCACAAATAGTACCAGCAGAGTGCACTCCACAAATAGTGCCAGAAGAGTGCACTCCACAAATAGTACCAGCAGAGTGCACTCCACAAATAGTGCCAGAAGAGTGCACTCCACAAATAGTAACAGCAGAGTGCACTCCACAAATAGTGCCAGAAGAGTGCACTCCACAAATAGTACCAGCAGAGTGCACTCCACAAATAGTGCCAGAAGAGTGCACTCCACAAATAGTACCAGCAGAGTGCACTCCACAAATAGTGCCAGCAGAGTGCACTCCACAAATAGGGCCAGCAGAGTGCACTCCACAAATAGTGCCAGCAGAGTGCACTCCACAAATAGTGCCAGCAGAGTGCACTCCACAAATAGTGCCAGCAGAGTGCGCTCCACAAATAGTGCCAGCAGAGTGCACTCCACAAACAGTGGCGTTGCTAGGGTTGGTGTCACCCGGTGCGGTAGAAAATGGTGTCACCCCCATACCTCCCCCCTCCCCTCAGTAAGTATTTAGCCTGTTGTGACAGACACCACTGTTGTAGCGCATTGTGAGAAATTCCAGTATAATAATCAGATATACCAGCTGCCACAGAATAGGAAAGTGTTAAAGAAGTTTTCACCATTTAAATATACAGCTCCCAGAATTACTTAAAGGGGTACTCCACTGGAAAACATTTACTTTTATATCAACTGGTGCCAGAAAGTTAAACAGATTTTTAAATTACTTCTATTTAAAATCTTAATCCTTACAGTACTTATAAGCTGGTGTATGCTCCACAGGAAGTTGTGTAGTTCTTTCCAATCTGACCACAGTGCTATTTGCTGACACCTCTGTCCATGTCAGGAACTGTCCAGAGCAGGATAGGTTTGCTATGGGGATTTGCTCCTACTATGGACAGTTCTTGACATGGACAGAGGTGTCAGCACAGAGCACTGTGGTAAGACAGAAAAGAAATTAAAAAAGAAAATAACTTCCTGTGAATCGCTTATACAGCAGCTAATAAGTACTGGAAGGATTAAGATTTTTAAATAGAAGTAATTTACAAATCTGTTTAACTTTGTAGCACCAGTTGATTAAAAAAAAATGTTTTCCAGTAGAGTACCCCTTTGAGCAGTGGTGAGGTTATGCTGGGAGTTGTAGTTTCACTGACCATAACTGTAGAACTGACAAGCGACTACAGCTCTGATAGGACATAGTGAGGAGAATGTACAATGATATCAGTGACTACAGGTGACGTCTTCTCTATAGTGAGGAGAATACACAATGATATCAGTGACTACAGGTGAAGTCTTCTCTATAGTGAGGAGAATACACAATGATATCAGTGATTACAGGTGACGTCTTCTCTATAGTGAGGAGAATACACAATGATATCAGTGATTACAGGTGACGTCTTCTCTATAGTGAGGAGAATACACAATGATATCAGTGATTACAGGTGACGTCTTCTCTATAGTGAGGAGGATACAGAATGATATCAGTTATTACAGGTGACGTCTTCTCTATAGTGAGGAGAATACACAATGATATCAGTGACTACAGGTGACGTCTTCTCTATAGTGAGGAGAATACACAATGATATCAGTGACTACAGGTGACGTCTTCTCTATAGTCTTTCCTTATCTAATTCAGATGGTACATACCGCCTGGTCCAGCTAAAACTTCTGTCTGTAGAATGTGACGCCCAGACGTCTCCTCACTATGTCAGTGCATTCTCTTCCTCTATATGAAAACAAGTATTATTATAAACCTGCCAGACATTGTATCCTCTAAATATAATACTACTATACACTATACTCTTTGATTATAAACCTTCCATACACCATACCCACTGAATATAATAATACCACACACTGTACATTCTGAATATAATACCATCACATACTGTACACTCTGAATATAAATCTGCCACATACTGTACCCCTGAATATACCGCCACACACTGTACCCACTGAATATAATACTACCACACACTGTACATTCTGAATATAATACCAACACATACTGTACACTCTGAATATAAATCTGCCACATACTGTACCCCTGAATATAATACTATCACATACTGTACCCTCTGAATATAATACCAACACATACTGTACACTCTGAATATATTACTACCACCCACTGCGCCCTCTGAATATAATACTTAGAGATGAGCAAACTACAGTAAATTCAACTTGTCACAAACTTCTCGGCTCGGCAGTTGATGGCTTTTCCTGCATAAATGTCACGATGCCGGCTGGCAGGTAGTGGACCCTCTGTGCCAGAGAGGGATTGGCGTGGACCGTGCTAGTGGACCGGTTCTAAGCCACTACTGGTTTTCACCAGAGCCCGCCGCAAAGCGGGATGGTCTTGCTGCGGCGGTAGTGACCAGGTCGTATCCACTAGCAACGGCTCACCTCTCTGGCTGCTGAAGATAGGCGCGGTACAAGGGAGTAGGCAGAAGCAAGGTCGGACGTAGCAGAAGGTCGGGGCAGGCAGCAAGGATCGTAGTCAGGGGCAACGGCAGAAGGTCTGGAAACACAGGCAAGGAACACACAAGGAACGCTTTCACTGGCACTAAGGCAACAAGATCCGGCAAGGGAGTGCAAGGGAAGTGAGGTAATATAGGGAAGTGCACAGGTGAAAACCCTAATTGGAACCACTGCGCCAATCAGCGGCGCAGTGGCCCTTTAAATCGCAGAGACCCGGCGCGCGCGCGCCCTAGGGAGCGGGGCCGCGCGCGCCGGGACAGAACAGACGGGGAGCGGGTCAGGTAGGGGAGCCGGGGTGCGCATCGCGAGCGGGCGCTACCCGCATCGCGAATCGCATCCCGGCTGGCAGCAGGATCGCAGCGCCCCGGGTCAGAGGACGTGACCGGAGCGCTGCAGCGAAGGGGGTGAAGCGAGCGCTCCGGGGAGGAGCGGGGACCCGGAGCGCTCGGCGTAACAGTACCCCCCCCCTTGGGTCTCCCCCTCTTCTTGGAGCCTGAGAACCTGAGGAGCAGACTTTTGTCAAGGATGTTGTCCTCAGGTTCCCAGGATCTCTCTTCAGGACCACAACCCTCCCAGTCCACTAAAAAAAAATTCTTTCCTCTGACCTTTTTGGCAGCCAAAATTTCCTTGACCGAGAAGACGTCCGAGGAGCCGGAAACAGGAGTGGGAGGAACAGATTTGGGAGAAAAACGGTTGAGGATGAGTGGTTTGAGAAGAGAGACGTGAAAGGCATTAGGGATACGAAGAGAAGGAGGAAGAAGAAGTTTATAAGAGACAGGATTAATTTGACACAAAATTTTGAAGGGACCAAGATAGCGTGGTCCCAACTTGTAGCTAGGGACACGGAAGCGGACATATTTAGCGGAGAGCCATACCTTGTCTCCAGGGGAAAAAACGGGAGGAGCTCTTCTTTTCTTATCTGCGAACCTCTTCATGCGTGAAGAAGCCTGTAAGAGAGAATTTTGGGTCTCTCTCCATATAATGGAAAGGTCACGAGAAATTTCATCCACAGCGGGCAGACCAGAGGGCAAGGGGGTAGGGAGGGGGGGAAGAGGGTGACGGCCGTACACCACGAAAAATGGGGATTTGGAGGAAGATTCAGAGACCCTGAAGTTATACGAAAATTCGGCCCATGGAAGGAGATCTGCCCAGTCATCCTGGCGGGAGGAAACAAAATGTCGCAAATAATCACCCAGGATCTGGTTAATTCTTTCTACTTGTCCATTGGACTGGGGATGATATGCAGAGGAAAAATTTAATTTAATCTTGAGTTGTTTACAGAGAGCCCTCCAGAATTTAGACACGAATTGGACCCCTCTATCCGAGACAATCTGCGTAGGCAACCCGTGAAGACGAAAAATGTGTAGAAAAAATTGTTTAGCCAACTGAGGCGCAGAAGGAAGACCAGGAAGAGGGATGAAATGTGCCATTTTGGAGAATCGATCAACGACCACCCAAATAACGGTGTTGCCACGGGAAGGGGGTAAATCAGTAATAAAATCCATACCAATCAGGGACCAAGGCTGTTCGGGGACAGGCAGAGGATGAAGAAAACCAGCGGGCTTCTGGCGAGGAGTCTTATCCCGGGCACAGATAGTGCAGGCTCGCACAAAGTCCCCAACATCCGTCTCCAGAGTCGGCCACCAATAGAAGCGGGAGATGAGTTGCACAGATTTCTTGATGCCGGCATGACCTGCGAGATGGGAGGAGTGACCCCATTTGAGGATTCCGAGGCGTTGGCGTGGAGAAACAAAGGTCTTTCCTGGAGGAGTCTGCCTGATGGAGGCAGGAGAAGTGGAGATCAGGCAGTCAGGTGGAATGATGTGTTGCGGAGGGAGATCAACTTCTGAGGCATCCGAGGAACGAGAGAGAGCATCGGCCCTAATGTTCTTATCGGCAGGACGAAAGTGAATCTCAAAATTAAATCGGGCAAAGAACAGAGACCACCGGGCCTGGCGAGGATTCAGCCGTTGGGCCGACTGGAGGTAGGAGAGGTTCTTGTGGTCGGTGTAGATAATAACAGGAAATCTTGATCCCTCCAGCAGATGCCTCCATTCCTCAAGTGCTAATTTAATGGCTAGAAGCTCTCGATCCCCGATGGAGTAGTTCCTCTCCGCTGGAGAGAAGGTCCTAGAGAAAAAACCACAAGTGACAGCATGCCCGGAAGGATTTTTTTGTAGAAGGACAGCTCCAGCTCCTACTGAGGAGGCATCAACCTCCAATAGGAAGGGTTTGGAAGGGTCAGGTCTGGAGAGCACGGGAGCCGAAGAAAAGGCAGACTTGAGTCGTTTAAAGGAGTCTTCTGCTTGAGGAGGCCAGGACTTGGGATCAGCATTTTTCTTGGTTAAAGCCACGATAGGAGCCACAATGGTAGAAAAATGTGGAATAAATTGCCTGTAATAATTGGCGAACCCCAAAAAGCGTTGGATAGCACGGAGTCCAGAGGGGCGTGGCCAATTTAAGACGGCAGAGAGTTTGTCTGGATCCATCTGTAGTCCCTGGCCAGAGACCAAATATCCTAGAAAAGGAAGAGATTGGCATTCAAACAGACATTTCTCAATTTTGGCATAGAGTTGGTTGTCACGAAGTCTCTGAAGAACCATACGGACATGCTGGCGGTGTTCTTCTAGATTGGCAGAAAAAATTAGGATATCGTCCAGATATACCACAACACAGGAGTATAATAGATCACGAAAAATTTCATTGACAAAGTCTTGGAAGACGGCAGGGGCATTACACAGTCCAAAGGGCATGACCAGATACTCAAAGTGTCCATCTCTGGTGTTAAATGCCGTTTTCCACTCGTCCCCCTCTCTGATGCGGATGAGGTTATAGGCGCCTCTTAAGTCCAATTTAGTGAAGATGTGGGCACCTTGGAGGCGATCAAAGAGTTCAGAGATGAGGGGTAAGGGGTAGCGGTTCTTAACCGTGATTTTATTAAGACCGCGGTAGTCAATGCAAGGACGTAGGGAGCCATCTTTTTTGGACACAAAGAAAAATCCGGCTCCGGCAGGAGAGGAGGATTTACGGATAAAGCCCTTTTTTAGATTCTCCTGGACGTATTCGGACATGGCAAGAGTCTCTGGGGCAGAGAGAGGATAAATTCTGCCCCGGGGTGGAGTAGTACCCGGGAGGAGGTCGATAGGGCAATCATAAGGCCTGTGAGGAGGTAGAGTCTCAGCTTGTTTTTTGCAGAAGACATCCGTGAAGTCCATATAGGCCTTAGGGAGACCGGTTACTGGAGGAACCACAGAGTTACGGCAAGGGTTACTGGGAACCGGTTTTTGACAGTTCTTGGAACAAGAGGACCCCCAACTCTTGATCT
Organism: Hyla sarda; assembly: GCF_029499605.1. NCBI lineage: Eukaryota > Metazoa > Chordata > Amphibia > Anura > Hylidae > Hyla > Hyla sarda. The sequence goes on from NC_079196.1 coordinate 211,151,304, forward strand.
CCCCAGTGGACCAATCCAGGGTTGGGGAATGAAGTTGAAGCCAGGGAAGTCCAAGGAGAATCTCCGAGGTGCAATTGGGGAGGACCAAAAGTTCAATCCTCTCATGATGAGATCCGATGCTCATAAGAAGGGGCTCCGTGCGGAAACGTATGGTACAGTCCAATCTTTCATTATTTACACAATTGATGTAGAGGGGTCTGGCGAGACCGGTCACTGGGATGTTGAACCTGTTGACGAGAGAGGCCAAAATAAAATTTCCTGCAGATCCAGAGTCCAAGAAAGCCACTGTAGAGAAGGAGAAGGCAGAGGCAGACAACCGCACAGGCACAGTAAGACGTGGAGAAGCAGAGTAGACGTCAAGGACTGTCTCACCTTTGTGCGGAGTCAGCGTACGTCTTTCCAGGCGGGGAGGACGGATAGGACAATCCCTCAGGAAGTGTTCGGTACTAGCACAGTACAGGCAGAGGTTCTCCATACGGCGTCGTGTCCTCTCTTGGGGTGTCAGGCGAGACCGGTCGACCTGCATAGCCTCCACGGCGGGGGGCACAGGAACAGATTGCAGGGGACCAGAGGAGAGAGGAGCCGAGGAGACGAAACGCCTTGTGCGAACAGAGTCCATATCTTGGCGGAGTTCCTGACGCCTTTCAGAAAAACGCATGTCAATGCGAGTGGCTAGGTGAATAAGTTCATGTAGATTAGCAGGAATTTCTCGTGCGGCCAGAACATCTTTGATGTTGCTGGATAGGCCTTTTTTGAAGGTCGCGCAGAGGGCCTCATTATTCCAGGACAATTCTGAAGCAAGTGTACGGAATTGTACGGCGTACTCGCCAACGGAAGAATTACCCTGGACCAGGTTCAACAGGGCAGTCTCAGCAGAAGAGGCTCGGGCAGGTTCCTCAAAGACACTTCGGATTTCCGAGAAGAAGGAGTGTACTGAGGCAGTGACGGGGTCATTGCGGTCCCAGAGCGGTGTGGCCCATGACAGGGCTTTTCCGGACAGAAGACTGACTACGAAAGCCACCTTAGACCTTTCAGTGGGAAACAGGTCCGACATCATCTCCAGATGCAGGGAACATTGGGAGAGAAAGCCACGGCAAAACTTAGAGTCCCCATCAAATTTATCTGGCAAGGATAAGCGTATCCCAGGAGCGGCCACTCGCTGCGGAGGAGGTGCAGGAGCTGGCGGAGGAGATGACTGCTGAAGCTGTGGTAGCAACTGTTGTAGCATAACGGTCAGTTGAGACAGCTGTTGGCCTTGTTGCGCTATCTGTTGTGACTGCTGGGCGACCACCGTGGTGAGGTCAGCGACAACTGGCAGAGGAACTTCAGCGGGATCCATGGCCGGATCTACTGTCACGATGCCGGCTGGCAGGTAGTGGACCCTCTGTGCCAGAGAGGGATTGGCGTGGACCGTGCTAGTGGACCGGTTCTAAGCCACTACTGGTTTTCACCAGAGCCCGCCGCAAAGCGGGATGGTCTTGCTGCGGCGGTAGTGACCAGGTCGTATCCACTAGCAACGGCTCACCTCTCTGGCTGCTGAAGATAGGCGCGGTACAAGGGAGTAGGCAGAAGCAAGGTCGGACGTAGCAGAAGGTCGGGGCAGGCAGCAAGGATCGTAGTCAGGGGCAACGGCAGAAGGTCTGGAAACACAGGCAAGGAACACACAAGGAACGCTTTCACTGGCACTAAGGCAACAAGATCCGGCAAGGGAGTGCAAGGGAAGTGAGGTAATATAGGGAAGTGCACAGGTGAAAACCCTAATTGGAACCACTGCGCCAATCAGCGGCGCAGTGGCCCTTTAAATCGCAGAGACCCGGCGCGCGCGCGCCCTAGGGAGCGGGGCCGCGCGCGCCGGGACAGAACAGACGGGGAGCGGGTCAGGTAGGGGAGCCGGGGTGCGCATCGCGAGCGGGCGCTACCCGCATCGCGAATCGCATCCCGGCTGGCAGCAGGATCGCAGCGCCCCGGGTCAGAGGACGTGACCGGAGCGCTGCAGCGAAGGGGGTGAAGCGAGCGCTCCGGGGAGGAGCGGGGACCCGGAGCGCTCGGCGTAACAATAAAGTAGTTCAGCTTTCAGGTGCTCCCGTGGGCTGGAAAAGGTGGATATTGTCCTAGGAGAATCTTTCCTATGAATGTATCCACCTTTTCCAGCCCACCGGAGCACCTGAAGGCTGAACTAATTTATGCAGGATAAGTCATCAACTGCTGAGCCGAGAAGTTTGTGACGAATCGAATTTACTGTAAGTTCGCTCATCTCTAATAATACTACCACAAACTGCGCCCTCTGAATATAATACTACCACCCACTGTGCCCTCTGAATATAATACTACCACAAACTGCGCCCTCTGAATATAACGTTGCCATACAGTGCACCCTCTGAATATAATACCACAACCGCAGTAACACCCCTCAACATCCGTTAGCTGATGCTATTTCCACGGGAGGGGGGTATTGGTGGCGTTGCTAGTGGATGATGGGGGTGCTACTACTGGGGGGGTGTTGCTGAAGGATGATGAGGGTGCTACTGGCCATCCCCCCTGGCAGTATCACCCCCATCATCCATCGGCAGGATCATCCTCCTGGCAGGAGCACCGCCATCATCCTCCATCAGGATCTGCTGATGGAGGTGCTGCTGCTGGGGGGGGGGGGTAGTTGCTGGCGGATTATGAGGGTGCTACTGCCAGGGTGGGAGCATTAGGTAGGCAGCAGTTCCCCCACATTAGGTAGGTAGCAGTTTCCCCACATTAGGTAGCATCTTTTCCCCACATTAGGCAGCATGGATTCCCCACATTTGGTACCAGTTTCCCCACATTAGGTATGTACCAGTTACCCCACATTAGGTAGCAATTTCCCCACATTAGGTAGCACAGATTCCCCACATTAGGTAGCAGTTTCCCCACATTCGGTAGCACAGATTCCCCACATTAGCTAGCATAGACTCCCCACATTAGGTAGCATAGACTCCGCACATTAGGTAGCATAGACTCCGCACATTAGGTAGCATAGACTCCGCACATTAGGTAGCATAGACTCCCCACATTAGGTAGCATAGACTCCCCACATTAGGTAGCATAGACTTCCCACATTAGGCCGCAGGTTCCCTTGCAGGTTCCCACAATGCGTCAAAGTCTCCCCACACACACACAAAAAAAAACACATACAACACAGAGAGACACACACACAAACACACAGTCAGAGAGACACACACTCACAGACAGACACACAGAGTCACACACAGTCACACAGAGTCACACACAGAGTCACACACACACACAGAGTCACACACACACACAGAGTCACACAAACACACAGTCACACACAGACACACAGAGTCACACAGTCACACACACACAGAGTCACACACAGAGTCACACACAGAGTCACACAAATACACAGATACACAGTCACACACAAACATAGATAGAGACAGACAGACACACTCACCCATCCAGCGCAGCAATCCTTCTCACCGGGCGCAATGCGAGTGACGTAACTGACGTCCCCCTGCGCGGCCATGCGGTGTGACGTCAGGCCGGCGCAGACGTGGGAGCGGAGGCCGGGCACAGTACTGGTGAAGGTGAGGGGGGGGGGGGCGTGATGACGGACGGGCGCGCTGAAAGGGGGGGGGGGTTTCTAACGGACGGGCGCACCGCACACACAGCTCAGGCGGGGGGGGGGGGGGGGGGATGCTGACAGATGGGAGGCCGGTCGGGCACATAGGGGGGTGTCAGTGTAGCTGGGGAGGGGGTGTGGGTGCTGCGGAGCGTCTTGGTGTCACCCCATTAGGTTGGTGTCACCCGGTGCGGGCCGCACCCCCCGCACCCGGGTCGCAACGCCACTGTGTGTGTGGACATTCACGTCACAATTACAACAATGACCCACCCCTGCTCAGCCCCAGAATTGCCTTGCCACGCCCATGCTTAAAGAGTCCCTCTCATGACCTTGTTAAATGTTATAATCCTCCCAGTTCACTGCCCCCATCATGATAAACCACCTCCTGCCTTTATTTTTAATTATTTTTTAGTTTTCTACCTTGATATTGCTCTGTATTTTCTGCTCAATCTCAGTCAGATTCACAGACTGGGAAGGGGCGTTCCCCAGTAGGCGTGACATCATCTGAAGCCATACAGGGGAGAACTTCCTCCCTCACTCTGCTACACACAGCCCAGAGCAGATGAGATGAGCTATGATTGGCTAAGGCTGCACCCCCCCCCCCCCCCATTTTGGACTTCTGCCAGGCCAGCAGGGATCCAAAGTCTGTGGAAGAGATGGGGAGAAATGTGCTCTGGACAAGTAGGGAGACACCTAGTGGCAGCTTTTTTCAACTCAAAACATGGAAAACTTCATTTTTTTAAAAAGAAAGTACATTGGAAATATTTTTTATATTTACCGTAAGGAGTGTAATAGCAAAAATTAGCTTTAATGATAGTGCCCATTTAAAGGGAACCAATAATTAGATTTTACCATATATAATGCTCGGCAACGTGTCATAAGTGGTAAAATCTGTATCCTCACTATCCCCGGGGGACATTTTTGCCCCCAGGGATGGTAAGGATATGAAGTTATAAAGTCTCCCCCGCCACCCTGTAAGAAGTCCCCTGGGCGGCAAGCTATACTTACTCAGTCCCGTCGCTCCAGCCGCTCTGCTCTGTCTGTCTTAAGGAGCAGAGCGATGACTCGGGCTGTCAACCACGTCAAGGGGGCGTCACGGAGTAATGGGACCTGGTTAGTATAGCTTGTCGCCCAGGGGACTACTTACAGGGTGGCTGGAGAGACATTGTAACTTCATATCCTCACCATCCCTGGGGGCAAATACGTCCCCCGCGGAGGGTGAGGATAAGGATTTTACCATACGGTATATAATGTGTAAAATCTAATGCTTGTTTTCAAATAAAGGGTTATTCCAGGAAAATATTATTATTATTTTTTTTTTTTTTGTTAAATCAACTGGCTCCAGAAAGTTAAACAGATTTATAAATTACTTCTATTTAAAAAATCTTAATCCTTCCAATACTGATCAGCTGCTGAAGTTGAGTTGTTCTTTTCTGTCTGACAACAGTGCTCTCTGCTGACATCTCTGCTTGTCTCGGGAACTGCACAGAGTAGAAGAGGTTTTCTATGGGGATTTGCTTCTACTCTGGACAGTTCCCGGGACAGGTGTCATCAGAGAGCACTTAGACAGAAAAGAACAACTCAACTTCAGCAGCTCATAAGTACTGAAAGGATTCATATTTTTTTATAGAAGTAATTTACAAATCTGATTAACTTTCTGGAACCAATTTATATATATATATATATATATATATATATATATATATATATATATATATATATAACGTTTTTTTTCCTGGATAACCCCTTTAATTGAGATCACACACATTCAGGCCCATAGACATAGACATAGATGGCATAAGCAGATGTATCACCAGTGCAGCCCTATCTCCCCTGTGCACAACTGTACTTACTCACTGTACCCTCATAGTGCCACATAGAAAGGTCACAACACAGTGTACCACAACGTATCACGTATATGGCGGCTCCACTCCACCCACTTGACTCTACCTGACAAATACCGTATTCTATAATCTACTGCAGTGTTTCCCAACCAGTGTGCCTCCAGCTGTTGCAAAACTACAATTCCCAGCATCATAGGTCTATGTCTATACTATTACTGCCCATCAAGGTGAAAGAGAGATAAGCAGCATCCTTGTATCTGGCAGCTGGTTATTCCCCTAACTCCATGAAAATAACCTCCTTTTTTTTTTATTTAACCTATCTTGTTGCTATTTACCCCCCCCTAAAAAAATAAAATAAAAAAAAAACTATCCCTGTCCTCAGGTTGTGTGTGGCATTGCAGCTCAGCTACATTGAAGTGAATGAAGAAGTTGTAATACCCCACAAAACCTGAGGACAAGGTGGTGCTGTTTTTGGAAGAAATTAGCCTGGTTTTCCATTCCTGGACAACCCCTTTAGGGTAGGGTCACACACAGCCTATCCGCAGCCCATTTGATGCTTATTTGATGTATTTGATTATATAACTTATATATGATTTTTTCCCCAGCAGATTTCTGCTCTGCAGGCTTCGTCTATAATTTGCAGTTCTCCTTGAGCTGGTGGGCGGAACGCCCTCCTCTTCCTCCATAGACTTGTATTGCTTGTCTTGCAGACACAGGACAAAGCTGAGCTGATTTTCAGAGTGGAAAGCTGTCTCACAGGAGAGGGAAGAAGCTTGATAAAAGGGGGAAAGAAGCATTTTTGTCTAATAAGATATATTACAAAGTTTCTTATATTTGCTTGTACTATAGATCTATGCAGCGCGTGTTCAATTGACAGTGACTATTTAAAGGGGCTCCAGAAAAGTTAAACAGATTTGTAAATGACTTCTTAATATTTTCAGTACTTATGAGCTGCTGAAGTTGAGTTGTTCTTTTCTGTCTAAGTGCTATCTAATGACACCTGTCTCGGGAACTGTCCAGAGTAGAAGCAAATCCCCATAGCAAACCTTCTACTCTGTGCAGTTCCCGAGACAAGCAGAGGTGTCAGCAGAGAGCACTGTTGCCAGACAGAAAAGAACAACTCAACTTCAGCAGCTGATAATTATTGGAAGGATTAAGATTTTTTTATAGAAGTAATTTGCAAGTCTGTTTACTTTTCTTGAGCCAGTTGATATAAAAAAAAATAAAAAATAAATTAAAAAAAAGTTTTTTCCTGGAATACCCCTTTAAGATAAGTGCCATCAGATATGTGTGGCAGCCACTTATCTCAATCTGTCTCAGTCTTGTTGTCCAATCTGTGGCCCGGCAGCTGTTGCAAAACTACAACTCCCAGCATGCCCGGACAGCCGTTGGCTGTCCGGGCATGCTGGGAGTTGTAGTTTTGCAACAGCTGGAGGCACACTGGTTGGAAAACACTGATTTACTGTATACCATGTCTTAGGGAGGGCTTGTATACTTTTGTATTATACTATTATATTCTGTTTTTGTCAGGTTCCTATGACAACATCGTAATTTCGACCTCCTTAAGTGACATTGAGGACGCCACCTGCATTCGCTTCAGACCGCAGACGTCAGAGAAGGACTACATCAACTTTCAGCCTACTCAAGGGTAGGTACATACATAGATGGGTGACACGTTGTGTGTATAGTTTGTCCTGATAAATGGACATATTCATGGTTTATCACGTATTATGTGACGTAAAGAAGGTGAGTGATTAATGACTGGCACATACTGCACTAATCGTGGGTTATGTACTGTTCTTTTTATAGTTAAAGGGGTACTCCACTGGAAAAAATTTTATCTATTTATTTTTTTAAATCAACTGTCTCCAGAAAATTTAACTGATTTGTAAATGACTTCTATAAAAAAAAAAAAATCTTAATCCTTCCAGTACTTATTAGCTGCTATTTACTCCACAGGAAGTTCTTTTCTTTTTGCATTTCCTTTCTGTCTGACCACAGTGCTCTCTGCTGACGCCTCAGTCCATGTCAGGAACTGTCCAGAGTAGGAGACAATCCCTATAGCAAACCTCTACCACTCTGGACAGTTCCTAAAATGGACAGAGATGTCAGCAGGGAGTACTGTGGTCAGACAGAAAGGAAATTCAAAAAGAAAAGAACTTTCTGTTGAGTATATAGCAGCTGATAAGTACTGGAAGGATTAAGATTTTTTTTTATAGAAGTCATTTACAAATCTGTTTAACTTTCTGGCACCAGTTGATTTGAATGAATAAAATAAAGAATAAAATAAAATAAAAAGTTTTCCAGTGGAGTACCCCTTTAAAGGAGTTATCTGGGAGGAGGAACAGTAATACTTTTCCTTGCTCACAGCACTCCACTTTCAACCCCATTTCTTTTGAAGGGGGGGGTCTGCTTATCACAAAAAAAAATAATGCTTCTATATGTTACTCACAAGATCATGCAGATGCATTCCATGTCTTTATGTCTCTAGTTCTGTATTTGGCTCACAAATCCCCAGTTCTGCTGCTCACTCATTCTGACATCCACTGCTCAGGAAGGGGCATGTCCGAGGCAAGCACTGATCCCGCCCTTACTCACCATGCATTCACTTCATCCCTGAGTCTGCTGTGCTGAGTCCCTTCATCCAGTCACCACAGGCTGTTCTATAACCCCCTCCTCTCTGTTTTCATGCTGCAGTATGATAGGACAGGAGTGAGCACAGAGGAGTGCTAGTCCCGCCCTCTCTTCCTGGACTTTGTCCCTGCCTGTGCCTCTGCTGGTACAAAGTTGACACTGCAGCCAGACAGGATTATGTTCTTGATGGTATGAGGACCCCTAGTGGTCTTTTTTTTATTAGCCATGATTTCTATAAAAAGAGGATAACATTTTTTATGAACTATATTAGAAAGGTTAAAGGGGTACTCCGGTGGAAAAACAATTTTTTTTTCTTTTTTAAATCATCTGGTGCCAGAAAGTTAAACATATTTGTAAATTACTTCTATTAAAAAATCTTAATCCTTCCAGTACTTATTAGCTGCTGAATGCTACAGAGGAAATTCCTTTCTTTTTGGAACACTGATGACATCACAACCACAGAACTCTCTGCTGGCATCCACCATGCTGCCCATAGCAGATGTATGCTAAGGGCAGCATGGTGGCTTAGTGGTTAGCACTGCTGCCTTGCAGTGCTGGGGCCTTGGGTTCAAATCCTACTAAGGACAACAATAAATAAAGACTTATTATTATAATAATGTCAGCAGAGAGCAGTGTGTTCATGATGTCATCAGAGAACATTCCAAAAAGAAAAGAATTTCCTCTGTAGTATTCAGCAGCTAATAAATACAGGAAGGATTAAGATTTTTTAATCAAAGTAATTTGCAAATATGTTTAACTTTCTGGCATCAGTTGATTTAAAAAAATAAAAAATAAATTGTTTTTCCACCGGAGTACCCCTTTAATGTTTTGGCAAGATGTACAACATAACATTTTTGGTTCTGACAGTGCCCATGGCAGCTCACATGTGCTTAATTTTCCTACACTGCCCCCACAGGGCTGATGAGGCATTACACAGTTCCCACTGAAATTAAAGAAGTACTCCATTTTTTTCCCCATCACAAGCCCTAGAGCGCCTTTTGTTTTATTCCAGCGCAGCTGCATTCATGTGTTTTATTACTCTAATTTGGTCATGTGATGACAAGGCATGGCTGGACTAAGACCATATTGATGGCATACATAGTGATGTGCGGTGGAGGGCTCAGGTACTAGATCAGTGGTCTCCAACCTGCGGACTACCAGATGTTGCAAAACTACAACTCCCAGCATGCCCGGACAGCTAACGGCTGGAGGTCCACAGGTTGAAGACCACTGCACAAGATCTTTTGAAGACCTTTAAAGGGGTACTCCAGTGGAAAAACTTTTTTTTCTAATCAACTGGTACTAGAAAGTTAAACAGATTTGTAAATCACTTCTATTTAAAAATATTAATCCTTCCAGTACTTATCAGCTTCTGTAAACTACAGAGGAAGTTGTATTTCTTTCTGGAGTTCTTTTCTGTCTGACCACAGTGCTCTCTGCTGACACCTCTGTCTGTATCAGGAACTGTTTAAAGCAGGGGCAAATCCCCATAGAAGACCTCTCCTGCTCTGCACAGTTCCTGAAATGGACAGAGGTGTCAGCAGAGAGCAAAGTGGTCAGACAGAAAATAACTACACAACTTCCTCTGGAGCACACAGCAGCTGATAAGTAGTGGAAGGATTAATATTTTTAAATAGAAGTCATTAACAAATCTGTTTAACTTTCTGGCACCAGATGATTTGAAAAAAAATGATTTTCCACAGGAGTACCCCTTTAACTGCCCCTTCCACTTTTCGTCACACCTATATTTCGAGTTGCTTTCTTCTTCCGTCTTGCAGGTGTTGGGCTACTATGGGTCACGTTGGCGGTGCGCAGACCGTGTCTCTGCAGAAACCCTCATGTTTGTGGTCAGGCATTGTCATACATGAGGTTCTTCACGCTCTAGGACTTCACCATGAACACGTGAGATCTGACCGGGACGGCTACTTACAAGTTCAGTGGAATAACATCCTGGACAGTGAGTTCCCTTGTTACGTGACTTGATGTCGCCCTTTTATGTGATTATCCATAGATACAACCTACTCTAAATACAGTTGAGTAACCTACCTATCTCATTGCAGGTGCTAAGAGTAATTTTGTGGTGACCGACACCTTAAACGAAAAACTTACCTCTTATGACTATCACTCCATCATGCACTACACCAAGTGAGTATATACTTTTCTTATACTAATACTCATACACAATATACTAATACCCATAGGCAGTGTGGAGTCAGCCGCAGCTAATATATCTGGGCCCCTTTATAAGGTTTTTTTTGGCCCCTTTGACAAAATTTGCCATTGGCAGGCAATGTTAGGACAAATGGAAAAAAATAAATAAATAAATACTCACCCTTCCACTCGCATTGCAGTCCTGCGCCAGTGACATTTCATAGTCCACCAATGATGCCCCGTACACTCCGGAAGTGCACCAATGATGCCCCGTACACGCCGGAAGTGCACCAATGATGCCCCGTACACTCCGGAAGTGCACCAATGATGCCCCATACACTCCGGAATTGCACCAATGATGCCCCGTACACTCCGGAATTGCACCAATGATGCCCCGTACACTCCGGAAGTGCACTAATGATGCCCCGTACACTACGGAAGTGCACCAATGATGCCCCGTACACTCCGGAAGTGCACCAATGATGCCCCGTACACGCCGGAAGTGCACCAATGATGCCCCGTACACTCCGGAAGTGCACCAATGATGCCCCGTACACTCCGGAAGTGCACCAATGATGCCCCGTACACTCCGGAAGTGCACAAATGATGTCCGGTACACTCCGGAATTGCACCAATGATGCCCCGTACACTCCGGAAGTGCACCAATGATGCCCTGTACACTCCGGAAGTGCACCAATGATACCCCGTACACTCCGGAAGTGCACCAATGATGCCCCGTACACTCTGGATGTGCACCAATGATGCCCGTACACGCCGGAAGTGCACCAATGATGCCCCGTACACGCCGGAAGTGCACCAATGATGCCCCGTACACTCCGGAAGTGCACCAATGATGCCCCGTACACTCCGGAAGTGCACCAATGATGCCCCGTACACTCCGGAAGTGCACCAATGATGCCCCGTACACTCCGGAAGTGCACCAATGATGCCCCGTACACTCCGGAAGTACACCAGTGATGCCCGTACACTCCGGAAGTACACCAGTGATGCCCCGTACACTCCGGAAGTGCACCAATGATGCCCCGTACACTACGGAAGTGCACCAATGATGCCCCGTACACTCAGGAAGTGCACCAATGATGCCCCGTACACTCAGGAAGACTGTTGAGACCCAATTAGCTCCTAGCAGGCTATAACTACCCCTCCCCCTTACTACAATAATTAATTAATTAAATAATAACTGACACAACACAATTTAACTTTTCCGTGGGTGGGGATCGGCCACAGCTTTATTTATAAAATTACTTATATAAATAACAATTTAACTGTAACAAAGACACCGATTGGCTTCTTACCAACCCGAGAGGTGCTGCCACACCGTCCTGTGTGGAGGTCTACCCCGGGTTGACCCCGCTTTCACCGTCTTCTTACCGCCACGGAGGAGCCCAGTTAGCCCTACACTGGGCTCCGACCCCCACCCAAGAGATACTGGATAGCCAACACCTGGGGCCACCTCAGCCCCCCGGACACACACAACACATTTCCTCTCCAGGAAATCCGCTCAATACATTCCCTCTCCAGGAAATCCGCCCAACACATTTCCTCTCCAGGAAATACACCCAACACTTTTCCTCTCCAGGAAATCAGAGGTACCTGCCGCCAGGACCATTTTTTTTTAATTTTTATTTTTATTTTTTTTTAAATTAAATAACTCGTGTGAACTCCACTCTCAGACTCGCCCACACAGCGAAGAGTGCCGCAGCACTCGTACCACCTTGTGGAAAGTCGCTCTCAAAACAAAAACACATATGGGAAACATCAAACTGGGCAAAAATAGCAACACAACATGCAGATCGCCCGCGCCCCATGCACAGCGCTATCCTCTCCGGAAACCCAGCCACCTCCGCCGGCCCCGATACAAAAAGAGAGCAAATCCCGAACTCACAAAAACCCCATCCTATCAAAGAAAAGCCAAAACCCAAAACAGACAAAAAACCTGGAACTGAATAATCGGGGGCGGGGAGCAAAAGAAAAAGGGGGAGGGGCCCCACCACCGCCCAGGCAACAATAGGAGGACAATGGAAAAAACAGTCATCCGCGGACCCTCATGCAGCACAAGCTGCGTGACCCCGATCGCCTAAGCAGTCTCGGACCGACGGGCCTTTTTTTTTTTTATTTTTTTTTTATTTATTTATTTATTTATTTTTTTTTACTTTTTCCGTGAAACCACAAGATAGGTGCCCAAAAACACAGACACCCAAGTCCCATGGAAGGGGACGAGGAGAAAGGAAGTGCCCCATCCACATAGCCCCGAAAAAAGCTAGCGCAAAACCTCGGATCAGAGAAAACGACGCAAAAGCGACAACCAAAAAACCCGACCCGCAGCCGCCGCCAAGCGACCCAAAAACTGATAGGAAAAACCGGTCGCCGACAGCAAGGCCACCCACTCACGGGCCCAGCCCCTAGGTATACACCAACCGCAAAACAGAAAAGAAAACACCCCCGCCATGTGCCATGCGGCAACCGCACCCCACTGGATCGCAGCACAGCGGGAAAGCCACCCAATTTTTTTTTTATTTTTTTATTTATTTATTTATTTTTTTTTATTAGCAGGTGATTCACATGAACAGGTGAAGATACCCAGCGTCACATACTAAGAATGTTATTTGGATTCACGGAGAACACAGCCCAAATCTCAAACCTCCTTAGAGAGGCGACACAGCAGTTAACGTCCGTTAACACAACCTATTAAAACGAAATAGGAAATCAAACATCAGAGCCTCGTAAGGTTACCACAAGGGGCATTCCAGGTATGAAAAACAAATCCCCTATCCACAGACCATTTGGAACCTCCGGGACCCTCCCCGGCTGTAGACATCCCGGCCTCCACACCAACACCAGCCACTCGCAAGCGCCTTACCGTGAGTCGCAGGACCCACCAAAGCGGACCAAGAAATACACCACTCTGCACAATGACACATGGGCCAGCCACACAAGCAAACCTTCCAACTCCACCCAAGGGAGCAACCTCCGGAACCACCGCCAGAGAAAACGGGACAAAGCATCAACACCCAGTACCGACCCCAAGGAGCATAGCCCCAAAATAACTCGTAACTCCAAACAGCGAAGAACTGGGTGCAACAAACCGAGCACAGGAAGAAAGCCGAAAAAGAGATAATAGCAGAGACAACGCCCCGAATGTCAGACCGACAACACACCACGATCACTCAAATCACACCCTAGAAAAGAAGAAAAGTATCACCAAATTAGAGCGCAACCAAGCGCAAAAGAGTCCTCTTGAGTCTGGCGCCTTAGACCGCTCGGCCATGTTTTAGGGGCCACGCCAACCCACACAGTACCGTTACAATTCTAGAACATGAGCTGCCGAAGCAAGCACCCAAAGTCCCACAACCAATACCAAGGGAAAAACGCATACAAAACCCAAGCATGGCAGAAACCCCCCGACTACTAAGACCCAGGGGTAAACCACCCCGCAGCACCACTGGGAAAACCAAACACCACACCAACAACCAACCAAACCAGCCACATCTGAGAACAGAGCAAGCTCCACGTGAGCCACAACCGGGGACTGAAAGCAGGCCTGTCCACTGCACAACTCACGAAAAACCCCAAGCAACCGAAACATCAGCCCTTAGCGCACCCGGGGCACATATGCAGGGGCACAGACACCACACACCCTCGGCAGCCAGAGACAACCTGCAGGAAAAAACTCCGCCCAGAACCATAGTCCCCGTGTAACATTCAGTAAATTAGCAAGGACCGGAACCAGGGCACCTACAAGCCCAGAGGAAACCAAAAACAGAATTTTTTTATTTTTTATTTTTTTATTTATTTTTTTTTAAACTTTTGAACGCAATCACTCCCTAACCACAGGAAAGCAGCAGACCAACACCAACGCGGCATGCGGAAGCCATGCTAATCTTTACTGTATCGTTCCAATTATAACATACGTGCTGCCGAAGCGAGCACAAAATATGGAACACTTCACAAAGTTGCATGTCAGCCTTGCAGCAATAAACCACACCCCAACAAGCGTAGAGCACTGGAGAATCACCCTCCGGAATACCACCACGAAAAGAACTCACAAGGGTGGACAAACGGCTACTCAAGCAAAACCTACCCACTGAAGACTCAAGCAAAATCTACCCACCGCCACATCAGCTAAAGCACCCAGCACAACATACAGGAGTCGCAGCGGAGAGAAACTACAACCAAGATGGAGAGATAAACCAAACAAAGGGGGAGAAAACCAAAAGAAACAAAACCGTAACTCGGTGGCAACCATTGATCCAGGACAAGGAACAAGCCTCGGGAGCGAAGTCCGCCAAACCCCGGCCACCCAGAGTTTAAGGCCAAAAGACCACTCACCCAAGTGCACACCGCGCAAGATGAAACCCTACCAAAGCACCCCGTCAAGAAGAGACTTACCCAACTCACCACCAGAGACCAAAACAGACATACATCCATATCCGAGACCCAAACACAACAAACACACGGGAACAAAAGGACGAACACTAAACAGAACGTAGCCATAAGCACACAAACCGGGGAAGGGGCCAAGCCCCACAGCAGAACACTCACCAATTCCAGAAGATGGAGAAGCACAACAGCTGGAGGGACCACTACACCACTGCCGCAGGCATGGGACAAGGCACGCTGGAGACCGCCGGGTAGCAGGCACTCGGCCGCCGCCCGAAACGGTGCTGGAAACCATGCCGGGAAACCAACAGTAGAGGACTCCGAGGCACTGTATGAGGCTGAGGAGGATGAGGGAGAACCACTGCGGGAAGAACCGAAACACCTACTCCCTGCAGGTGAGCAGAAGGTCCAAAAATAAATAAATAAATAAAAAATAAGTAAATAAATAAATAAAAACGCCGCCTCCCAGGGCCAGAGCGAGAGCGGCGACGAATAAGTCTATGCTCCCATCCGGCCCCAGAGAGGGAAGAGCAACATGAAATCAGGGGAGCACTCCCTACCCCTCCACGGGGGGCACTGGAGAGGCAGGAGGAAGAAGGACAGCAGCGGCAGCAGGGGGGGGGGGGAAGGGGGGGTTGGGAACTTGGGACGGGGAGGTGATGGGGAGGCGGGGGGGGCCGTGGCTGCAAGGATATGGGGAGCACTAGAAAAGCAGGGGGAGATAAGGGGGGGGGCGCTAGTGTGGTGGGGGTAAGGAGCTGGGTAAATGAGTGGGGACGATATGAGGGCTCATACAGTTTGCGCCTTGATCTGAAGTCGTACGTGGTACCAGCGTCATTTTGATCAGAAGATGAGATCACTGTTTATACATATTTACAGTACAAAAAGCGATCAAAAACACGCTAATTAGGACTGTGAAATATGTTTATTCAATTATTTATATGTGTAGCTATTTATGTATCGTATTTATTTAATAATTTCTTATTTTTTTAATTATTTTTAATTTTTTTATTTTTTTTTATTTTTTTTATGTATTAAATTATCTATTTTATTATTTTTTTTTTTATTTTTTTATTTTTTTATTTTTATATATTTATTTATAAATTTTTTTTTTTTTTTTTGCACATACGCCATAGACGGAGCGCTTAAATTGATGATATATTGTTATATTTCGGACATGTACGCACGTGGCGATACCACATATGTGTGTGTTTGTTACAATATACAGTACTTAATTTATGTGCACACACACACATATATATATATATATATATACACATATACACACATATACATACATATATACACACATATACATACAAACTTTTATTGAAAGGGTTAAACTTAACTGTTGAAATCTTTTTTTTTTTTTTTTTTTTTTTCTTTTTTTTTTTTTTTGCACTGACATAGCTCCCACAGGGGGCTATAACGCTGCACTCACTGAACCTGACACTGATCACTTGCCATGTATGAACATGGCAACGATCAGTGCTAACAACGATCGATTGCTCAAGCCTGAATTTCAGGCTTGTAGCAATCAATCACGAGCGGACGCGCAGGAGGCAGGTGAGTGACCCTCCTGCTGCGTCCCAGCTGATCGGGACATCGCGATTTTATCGCGATGGTCCCGATCAGCCCGACTGAGCAGCCGGGATGCTTGCAATGTCACTTTCAGACGCGGCGATCAACCTTGATCGCCACGTCTAAAGATGCAATGCCGGACATCTGCCCGATCGGCGATGTCCGGCATAGCATGAGTCCTGGTTGCTAATAGCAACCGGGACTCACGGCTATGATGCGCGCTCGCCTTAGGAGCGCGCATTACAGCTGGGGACGCGCAAATGGACGTTAATAAACGTCCATTTGCGCAGGAAAAAAGGGAGGTTAAGCCAGCAGCAGCCACCCAGGGGCCGCCCCCTCCAGAGACGGAGGGGACAACAGGGGAAGGGGACAACAGGGGGGGGGGACAACAGGGGGGGGGGACAACAGGGGGGGGGGACAACAGGGGGTGGACAAGAAGGAAACCAGAGCATGCTCATAAGGAGCATGCCTGGGGAGAGGGATCAAGGTACAGGCAGGGGAGAGGGCTCGGGGCAGGGAAGAGGGCAAAAGGAGCGGGTGGGACAGGCCGCACAGGGACTACAGGGGAAAGGAGAGCGGGACTGAGGAGAGGTCCGCCAGCCTCCCGAACCCAACACCGGCGCAACAGGAGGGGAGGCCAGCTCAGCCACAAGGGAGCATGCCAGCCTTCACCCTCCTGCTCCATCCGGGCCATAAATAAGGAGCAGTAACATACCAACCAGCAGACAAAACTCTGGGTCCTGGGCAGATTGAGGGGGGAAGGGAGGCACCACAGCTATAAATACCCAGGGGAGGGCCCCTGAAAGCCCGGGAAACTATTGAACCCCTGATTGGTGCACTCCTTCCCCCCACCCATGGGACATACCACTATAGCCACTGGCAAGTTTTACAGGTGGGGGAGGGGGCTAAAACATTGCCTGTATATTTCTTAACCCCTTACTGCTCACCAGTCAGGGGGCAAGCTAGTTATGCACAGCTTGCCCCACCAGTGCACCAATGATGCCCCGTACACTCCGGAAGTGCACCAATGATGCCCCGTACACTCCGGAAGTGCACCAATGATGCCCCGTACACTCCGGAAGTGCACCAATGATGCCTCGTACACTCAGCACAGAATGCTACAGCCAATCACTGGCCTCAGTCTTCACTTGCCAATGCCGAATATATGGAAACGTCATCGGGACACGTTTTCTCGGGCATTGCCTGTCCCTGGTGTAAGGCTTCTTTCACACTGCCACGGTGCTCCACCAAAAAACAGCCATTAGGCTCTCTTTTTGCCTTATCAGGATGGGGCACAATGGGCAACAATGAGTCCCGATGGATTCCATTGACTATAATGGGGTCCGTCAGACACCATTGTTTTTTTTAGCAAGACTAGTGGGAGAAAAAGACGGTGCATGCAGTAATTTTTTTCCACTGTTCTCTCATTTCGTAACGGCCGCTGCACTGCCGGGTCATAACGGCAGTGTGAAAGGGATGGAAAACCAGTTTAAAGGGGTACTCTGCTGCTCAGCGTTTGGAACAAACTGTTCCGAACGCTGGAGCCGGGAGCTCGTGATGTCATAGCCATGCCCCCTCATGATGTCACACCACGCCCCCTCAATGCAAGTCTATGGGAGGGGGCGTGATGGTTTCAGCTCACAGACCGCGCCCCAATGTTATCTTCTGATATGTGATTAAACGGAAGGGAGTTTAGGGTGTAATTCTAGTCTTATGCCATTGTAATCCGTCCCATTCTGGGTCTGTTGGGTAGTTGTTTTTTTGTTTTTTTTGGTGGGGTTTCAAACAAACACAGAACTGGTCCGAGCACAACTGACACCACCGGGTCCTGATGGATTCCATGGACTTAAATTGGATCCACCCGTGATTCGTTAGTTTACCGGAGTTGAGCGGTGTAAATGGGACATGCAAGTAACGCACTGCGCAGGCGCGACATTGTTAGTTAGTGCAGGGGCCATTTGGGCCTTTTAATTGATTTTAATTGTCTTGTATTTTGTATATACTTATGTGCAATAAAGATAACATTGTTTGTAACTCAGCAACTTTGGGTGTGCATTATATTGCGTATCTCTTTTTCTCTTTGGTGCAGTGTCACCTGTAATCACGCATATCATTGTGTATTCTCCTCACTATAGAGAAGTCACCTGTAATCACTGATGATATTGTGTATTCTCCTCACTATAAAGAAGACGTCACCTGTAGTCACTGATATCATTGTGTATTCTCCTCACTATAGACAAGACGTCACCTGTAGTCACTGATATCATTGTGTATTCTCCTCACTATAGAGAAGAAGTCACCTGTAATCACTGATATCATTGTGTATTCTCCTCACTATAGAGCAGACGTCACCTGTAATCACTGATATCATTGTGTATTTTCCTCACTATAGAGAAGACGTCACCTGTAGTCACTGATATCATTGTGTATTCTCCTCACTATAGAGAAGAAGTCACCTGTAGTCACTGATATCATTGTGTATTTTCCTCACTATAGAGAAGACGTCACCTATAGTTACTGATATCATTGTGTATTCTCCTCACTATAGAGAAGACGTCACCTCTAGTCACTGATATCATTGTGTATTCTCACTATAGAGAAGACATCACCTGTAATCACTGATATCATTGTGTATTCTCCTCACTATAGAGAAGACGTCACCTGTAGTGACCGATATCATTGTGTATTCTCCTCACTATAGAGAAGACATCACCTGTAGTCACTGATATCATTGTGTATTCTCCTCACTATAGAGAAGACATCACCTGTAGTCACTAATAACATTGTGTATTCTCCTCACTATAGAGAAGACATCACCTGTAGTCACTGATGATATTGTGTATTCTCCTCACTATAGAGAAGACATAACCTGTAGTCACTAATAACATTGTGTATTCTCCTCACTATAGAGAAGACGTCACGTGTAATCACTGATGATATTGTGTATTCTCCTCACTATAGAGAAGAAGTCACCTGTAATCACTGATATTATTGTGTATTCTCCTCACTATAGAGAAGATAATCACTGATATCATTGTGTATTCTCCTCACTATAGAGAAGACATCACCTGTAGTCACTGATATCATTGTGTATTCTCCTCGCTATAGAGAAGACATCACCTGTAGTCACTAATAACATTGTGTATTCTCCTCACTATAGAGAAGACATCACCTGTAGTCACTGATATCATTGTGTATTCTCCTCACTATAGAGAAGACGTCACCTGTAGTCACTGATATCATTGTGTATTCTCCTCACTATAGAGAAGATGTCACCTGTAGTCACTGATATCATTGTGTATTCTGCTCACTATAGAGAAGACATCACCTATAATCACTGATATCATTGTGTATTCTGCTCACTATAGAGAAGACGTCACCTGTAATTACTGATATCATTGTGTATTCTCTTCACTATAGAGAAGACATCACCTGTAGTCACTGATATCATTGTGTATTCTCCTCACTATGTCCCATCACAGCTGGAGTCACTTGTAAGTTCTGCAGTAATGATAAATAAAACAACAACTCCCAGCATAACCTTACCACCACTTAGGTCATACTGGGAGCTGTAGTTTTAAATGGTTAAAACATCTTTAGCTCTTTCTTCTTACTTTTCAATTGGTATATTTAATTATGGTATTATAGTGGAAACTGTACTCTACAAAGCACTAACACCACTGGCGTTCATCACAACAGTTTAAAAAAATACTTTGGTTGGGGGGTATGGGGGGGACACCATTTTCTATCCCATCGGGTGACAAAAACCCTACCAATGCCACTGGCCTTGTTAGGAATGAAAGAAGCAATCTGATTGGTTGCTATGGCCAACCGGTCAACTTTTCTTCTGCCTAGGATTTGATAAATCTCACCCTATGTGTAGAATCTAGGGGGTTAGATCTATCACAGCACCAGCCAAAAATGTGAATAAATATTATTCACCGGATTGATTGTTTTTATATAGATATTACTCCTCTGAAAACCACAAGCACAGTAAGTACTGGCGCCACCAAATTGTCCAAAAGGACTCCAAGCAGCACTACTACCACCACAAGAGCTCCTAGATCAACTACTACCAAGACATCTAGGACCAAAACCACAACTACTACCACCACAAGAGCTCCTAGATCGACCACCACCAAGACATCTAGGACCAAAACCACAACTACTACCACCACAAGAGCTCCTAGATCGACCACCACCAAGGCATCTAGAACCAAAACCACAACTACTACCACCACAAGAGCTCCTAGATCAACTACTACCAAGACATCTAGAACCAAAACCACAATTACTACCACTAAACCAACCAAAAGAACAACTACTAAAACTCTAACGCCCACCGCCCCCAAGACTATCCGTAACGGTAAGAAGACCATTTGCTTTCCTTTACTATAGCACTTTCTAAATCCCTGTTTACTTTCCAGGATGTATAAGGCATTAATAATGTTTTCACAGGTTGTGGAGGGAACTTGTCAGGACCTGAAGGTGTTATCACATCTCCGAATTATCCCAACAATTACCCTAATAACGCTTACTGTCACTGGAATATCACCACCAATACAAGGGTAAGGACCCAGCTTTATCTATCCTGATGTGTCGTCAGGGCCGGCTTTGCCTATAGGCAAAATAGGCAGCCGCCTAGAGCGCACTCTTAATGGGGGGCACCACTCTGCCAGCAGCAATAAAGTTAGCATTCACAGCACCTGTTCATCCAGCAAAACCCCGCAAAATCCCCTGATTGATTTCATAAGGAGGAGGGTTGTTACAGTGTGTCACCCCAGTAGTAAGGTGATTACATGAGGAGGAGGGTTGTTACAGTGTGTCATCCCAGTAGTAAGGTGATTACATGAGGAGGAGGGTTGTTACAGTGTGTCATCCCAGTAGTAAGGTGATTACACAAGGAGGAGGTATGTTACAGTGTGTCACCCCAGTAGTAAGGAGATTACATGAGGAGGAGGTTTGTTACAGTGTGTCATCCCAGTAGTAAGGAGATTACATGAGGAGAAGGTATGTTACAGACTGTCACCCCAGTAGTAAGGAGATTACATGAGGAGGGAGCTTGTTACAGTGTGTCACCCCAGTAGTAAGATGATTACATGAGGAAGAGGTTTGTTACAGTGTGTCACCCCAGTAGTAAGGAGATTACATGAGGAGGAGGTTTGTTACAGTGTGTCATCCCAGTAGTAAGGTGATTACATGAGGAGGAGGTTGGTTACAGTGTTTCACCCCAGTAGTAAGGAGATTACATGAGGAGGAGGTTTGTTACAGTGTGTCACCCCAGTAGTAAGGAGATTACATGAGGAGGAGGTTTGTTACAGTGTGTCACCCCAGTAGTAAGGAGATTACATGAGGAGGGGGTTTATTACAGTGTGTCACCCCAGTAGTATGGTGATTATATGAGGAGGAGGGTTGTTACAGTGTGTCACCCCAGTAGTATGGTGATTATATGAGGAGGAGGGTTGTTACAGTGTGTCACCCCAGTAGTAAGGTGATTATATGAGGAGGAGGGTTGTTACAGTGTGCCACCTTATTAGTAAGAAGATTACAGGAGTAGGGGGTTGTTACAGTGTGTCACCCCAGTAGTAAGGAGATTACATGAGGAGGGGGTTTATTACAGTGTGTCACCCCAGTAGTAAGGAGATTACATGAGGAGGGGGTTTATTACAGTGTGTCACCCCAGTAGTAAGGAGATTACATGAGGAGGAGGTTTGTTACAGTGTGTCACCCCAGTAGTATGGTGATTATATGAGGAGGAGGGTTGTTACAGTGTGTCACCCCAGTAGTAAGGTGATTATATGAGGAGGAGGGTTGTTACAGTGTGCCACCCCAGTAGTAAGGAGATTACATGAGGAGGGGGTTTATTACAGTGTCACCCCAGTAGTATGGTGATTATATGAGGAGGAGGTTTGTTACAGTGTGTCACCCCAGTAGTAAGGAGATTACATGAGGTGGAGGTTTGTTACAGTGTCACCCCAGTAGTAAGGAGATTACATGAGGAGGGGGTTTATTACAGTGTGTCACCCCAGTAGTATGGTGATTATATGAGGAGGAGGTTTGTTACAGTGTGTCACCCCAGTAGTAAGGAGATTACATGAGGTGGAGGTTTGTTACAGTGTCACCCCAGTAGTAAGGAGATTACATGAGGAGGAGGTTTGTTACAGTGTGTCACCCCAGTAGTAAGGTGATTATATGAGGAGGAGGGTTGTTACAGTGTGCCACCTTATTAGTAAGAAGATTACAGGAGTAGGGGGTTGTTACAGTGTGTCACCCCAGTAGTAAGGTGGGGCGTGTCAAAGGACGGAGCCAATGGGCGGGGTCAAGGGGCGTCAAAATTAACTTTTGCCTAGGGTGAAAAAAATCCTTTCACCAGGCCTGTATGTCGTTGATCTAGGGCCCCCATCTGTCTAAACTTCAGCCATTGCACCCCATAGGAATGAATATGACAGCAATGTCGACTCCAACTCATTCTATCTTCTGACCTTTATCATTACAAATGGCAGTGTTTCTCAACCAGGGTACCTCCAGCTGTTGCCAAACTACAACTCCCTGCATGCTGGTAGTTGTAGTTTTGCAACAGCTGGAGGCACCTTGGTTGGGAAACACTGACATATGGAGACAGTCTAATCCATTTTTTAACCATTTTATTACAGTTCAGTCACCTTCACAGACTTTGACATTGAGAGCGAGAGTTACAACTGTTTGTTCGACAAGTTGAGGATCTTCAATGGACGGGACTTCAATAATTTGTATCAGCTCGATGGTCTCTGCGGGCAGGATATCCCATCACCCATTACTTCCTATGGAAACTCAATGCAGCTTGTCTTCATCTCTGACCCACATGCCGTACTGAAAGGATTTGGGCGGTCTACAAACACATTTAGAGGATTGTTTTGTTTAGCTGAAAGGTAGGTTATCCTGTAGTGAAGGGCATGGGTCCTTAAAGGAGTACTCAGGAGAATGATGTTTTTTTTTTTTTTTTTTTTTTTATCAACCGGTGCCAGAAAGTTATACAGATTTGTAAATTATTTCTATATAAAAATCTTAATCCTTCCAGTACTTATAAGCTGCTGCATGCTCCAGAGTAAGTTGTGTAGTCTTTCCAATCTAACCACAGTGCTCTCTGCTGACACCTCTGTTCATGTCAGGAACTTTCCATGGCAGGAGAGGTTCGCTATAGGGGTATGCTTCTGCTCCGGACACGATCAGAGCTGGACTAGGTTCATGGTGCCATCTTCTGTACCAAGAGATCAATGGTAACTAACAAGTTATGAGTTCTCATTGCTTTCTCTTGGGGGGGGGGGGTACTATACTCCTTTAAGCAAATGTCATACATTGCAACATTCAGAACATTACCTTCCTGCATTTTGTTTTCTTGCAGTGATAAATTGGCGCAAGGCTTAGGCCCCGTCATAAGAGACCAGACTCCATTCTGCTGCTGCTGTTAATTTAATGCTCTTGTCTCGTTCTACACATTCTTTTGTCTATTGTGTTGTTTATGTTATTCTTCTTTTTATATTTGAAAATAAATGATATATTTGTGTCACTTGTATTAGGTTGTACTTATAGCGTACCTGTCAGATCCCCAAAAAATTTTTATGCCTCTATCACCTATATTTATTATAAAAATCCCTCTTTTCTTTAGCTTACAGTGTTAGAAATCCTCTCAGGAGAAGGGGGCGTGTCCCTCCTTGTGGTGGGAGGTGAATGGTGTGTGGTGAGAGGGGGCGTGTCCCTCCTTGTGGTGGGAGGTGAATGGTGTGTGGTGAGAGGGGGCGTGCCCCTCCTTGTGGGAGGAGGGGAATGGTGTGTGGTGAGAGGGGGCGTGTCCCTCCTTGTGGGAGGAGGTGAATGGTGTGTGGTGAGAGGGGGCGTGTCCCTCCTTGTGGGAGGAGGTGAATGGTGTGTGGTGAGAGGGGGCGTGTCCCTCCTTGTGGTGGGAGGTGAATGGTGTGTGGTGGGAGGGGGCGTGTCCCTCCTTGTGGTTAGGGTTGCCACCTTTCCCTCAGAAAAATACCGGTCATGGGTGTGGCTATGTGGGGGTGGAGCTACAAAAGGGGAGGGACCAGATTGCACAGGGGCTGAGGGATCAGGGGTTTAAGAAATGGCATGGGGGATGGGAGGGGGGTTTAAGAAATGGCATGGGAGATTGGAGGGATACAATATATATGCGGGGGGAATTTTCCTATATCGCACAAAAACATTGACATTTAGAGAATACCTACCAAAACCCTATTTATGCCAGCGGCGGCGGTAGTGGTGGTGCGCGACAGCAACGCTGGCTCTCTCTGATGACGAGTGACGTCCCCCTGCGCAACGTCAGATAAACAGGCTAATCAGACAGTATCACACATGACAGGATTAGATACACAGGCTCAGCAGATAGTATCCCACATGACAGATGTGGATATACAGGCTCAGCAGACAGTATCACACATGACAGGATTAGATACACAGGCTCAGCAGACAGTATCGCACATGACAGGATTAGATACACAGGATCAGCAGACAGTATCCCACATGACAGGATTAGCTACACAGGCTCAGCTCACAGTATCACACATGACAGGATTAGATACACAGGCTCAGCAGACAGTATCCCACATGACAGGATTAGATACACAGGCTCAGCTCACAGTATCACACATGACAGGATTAGATACACAGGCTCAGCAGATAGTAACCCACATGACAGATTTGGATATACAAGCTCAGCAGACAGTATCACACATGGCAGGATTAGATACACAGGCTCAGCAGACAATATCCCACATGACAGGATTAGCTACACAGGCTCAGCTCACAGTATCACACATGATAGGATTAGATACACAGGCTCAGCAGACAGTATCCCACATGACAGGATTAGATACACAGGCTCAGCTCACAGTATCACACATGACAGGATTAGATACACAGGCTCAGCAGACAGTATCGCACATGACAGGATTAGATACACAGGCTCATATCCCACATGACAGATTTGGATATACAGGCTCAGCAGACAGTATCACACATGACAGGATTAGATACAGAGCGGAGCAGATAGTTTCACACATTAAAACATTAAATCAGTGTTTCCCAAACAGGGTGCCTCCAGCTATTGCAAAACTACAACTTCCAGCATGCCCGGACAGCCAAAGGCTGTCAGGGCATGCTGGGAGTAATAGTTTTGCAACAGCTTGAGGCACCCTGGTTGGGAAACACTGCATTAAATACACAATTTTGCAGAGAGGTCTCACCAGTCTCTTGTCTTCACTTTCTCCTTTCCCCGGGCGGCTCCAGGTTAAGGAATGTCCGGGGTTGAGGAGGAATGGGGTGGGCAATTATTTATCCCATGGGGCCACATGAGAAACTAAAAATATTGTGGAGGGCCGGGTAGTTTTTCCCCAGATTAGGCAGCATAGTTGTCCGCCAGATCAGGCAGCATAGTTGTCCCCCAGATTAGGCAGCATAGTTGTCCCCCAGATTAGGAGCACAGATGTCCCCCAGATCAGGCAGCATAGTTGTCCCCCAGATTAGGCAGCATAGTTGTCCCCCAGATTAGGAGCATAGTTGTCCCCCAGATCAGGCAGCATAGTTGTCCCCCAGATTAGGCAGCATAGTTGTCCCCCAGATTAGGAGCATAGTTGTCCCCCAGATTAGGCAGCATAGTTGTCCCCCAGATTAGGAGCATAGTTGTCCCCCAGATCAGGCAGCATAGTTGTCCCCCAGATCAGGCAGCATAGTTGTCCCCCAGATTAGGAGCATAGCTGTCCCCCAGATTAGGAGCATAGTTGTCCCCCAGATTAGAAGCACAGATGTCCCCCAGATTAGGCAGCCTAGTTGTCCCCCAGATCAGGCAGCATGGTTGTCCCCCAAATTAGGAGCATAGTTGTCCCCCAGTTTAGGAGCACAGATGTCCCCCAGATTAGGCAGCATAGTTGTCCCCCAGATTAGGAGCATAGTTGTCCCCCAGATTAGGAGCATAGTTGTCCCCCAGATTAGGAGCACAGATGTCCCCCAGATTAGGCAGCATAGTTGTCCCCCAGATCAGGCAGCATAGTTGTCCCCCAAATTAGGAGCATAGTTGTCCCCCAGATTAGGCAGCATAATTGTCCCCCAGATCAGGCAGCATAGTTGTCCCCCAGATCAGGCAGCATAGTTGTCCCCCAGATCAGGCAGCATAGTTGTTCCCCAAATTAGGAGCATAGTTGTCCCCCAGATTAGGCAGCATAATTGTCCCCCAGATAAGGCAGCATAGTTGTCCCCCAGATTAGGAGCATAGTTGTCCCCCAGATTAGGAGCATAGTTGTCCCCCAGATTAGGCAGCATAGTTGTCCCCCAGATTAGGCAGCATAGTTGTCCCCCAGGTTAGGAGCATAGTTGTCCCCCAGATTAGGAGCATAGTTGTCCCCCAGGTTAGGAGCATAGTTGTCCCCCAGATTAGGAGCATAGTTGTCCCCCAGATTAGGAGCATAGTTGTCCCCCAGATTGGGCAGCATAGATGTAACCTAGATTAGGCAGCATAGTTGTCCCCCAGATTAGGAGCATAGTTGTCCCCCAGATTAGGCAGCATAGATGTAACCCAGATTATGCAGCATAATTGTCCCCCAGATTAGGAGCACAGTTGTTCCCCAGATTAGGAGCACAGTTGTCCCCCAGATTAGGCAGCATAGTTGTCCCCCAGATTAGGCAGCATAGTTGTCCCCCAGATTAGGAGCATAGTTGTCCCCCAGATTAGGAGCATAGTTGTCCCCCAGATTAGGAGCATAGTTGTCCCCCAGATTAGGCAGCATAGTTGTCCCCCAGATTAGGCAGCATAGTTGTCCCCCAGGTTAGGAGCATAGTTGTCCCCCAGATTAGGACCATAGTTGTCCCCCAGATTAGGAGCATAGTTGTCCCCCAGATTAGGAGCATAGTTGTCCCCCAGATAAGGCAGCATAGATGTAACCCAGATTAGGCAGCATAGTTGTTCCCCAGATTAGGCAGCATAGTTGTCCCCCAGATTAGGCAGCATAGTTGTCCCCCAGATTAGGCAGCATAGTTGTCCCCCAGATTAGGCAGTTTACCCCCCCCCCCCCCCACACACACACACATATATAGATACACAGACACACGTATACACAGAGACACATATACACAGAGATACATATAAACACAGACACATATACAGACACACAGAGACACATGTAAACACAGACACATGTAAACACAGACACTCACCCGCCCTGCGCTGCAGAGGGAGACAGGATACACGGCCTCTCCTCCTCTCCCCTCCCTGCTCTGCCTATAGAGGGTTGTAAGACTGCACGGGGCAGAGAGAAGGAGGGGGAGGGGGAGGGGGAGAGAGAGGAGACAGGAGGTCACGCCCCCTCCCCAGCACTGTACAGTCTCTTCCTGTCATCGCACGGAGCTCTCCCTGTCACAGGCTGGTGGTGTCAGACCTGGGCATTGTATGGCCGGTCATGAAAGAAGTTTTCTTCTGGGGATGCTGCTCCGTCCGCCCCTGTCAGTGAATAAAAAATACCGGCCATTGCATGGCCGGTATTTTTCATCCAAATTTACCGGCACAGCCCGGAATGTAGATGAAAATACCGGCTGTGCCGGTAAAATACCGGCAGGGTGGCAACCCTACTTGTGGTGGGAGGTGAATGGTGTGTGGTGAGAGGGGGCGTGTCCCTTCTTGTGGTGGGAGGTGAATGGTGTGTGGTCAGAGGGGGCGTGTCCCTCCTTGTGGGAGGAGGTGAATGGTGTGTGGTGAGAGGGGGCGTGTCCCTCCTTGTGGTGGGAGGTGAATGGTGTGGTGGGAGGCGGTGTGTCCCTCCTTGTGGTGGGAGGTGAATGGTGTGTGGTGGGAGGGGGCGTGTCCCTCCTTGTGGTGGGAGGTGAATGGTGTGTGGTGAGAGGGGGCGTGTCCCTCCTTGTGGTGGGAGGTGGATGGTGTGTGGTGAGAGGGGGCGTGTCCCTCCTTGTGGTGGGAGGTGAATGGTGTGGTGGGAGGCGGTGTGTCCCTCCTTGTGGTGGGAGGTGAATGGTGTGTGGTGGGAGGGGGCGTGTCCCTCCTTGTGGTGGGAGGTGGATGGTGTGTGGTGAGAGGGGGCGTGTCCGTCCTTGTGATGGGAGGTGAATGGTGTGTGGTGGGAGGGGGCGTGTCCCTCCTTGTGGTGGAAGGTGAATAGTGTGTGGTGGGAGGGGGCGTGTCCCTCCTTGTGGTGGGAGGTGGATGGTGTGTGGTGAGAGGGGGCGTGTCCGTCCTTGTGATGGGAGGTGAATGGTGTGTGGTGGGAGGGGGCGTGTCCCTCCTTGTGGTGGGAGGTGAATAGTGTGTGGTGGGAGGGGGCGTGTCCCTCCTTGTGGTGGGAGGTGAATAGTGTGTGGTGGGAGGGGGCGTGCCCCTCAATGGGGTGATGGGAGGTGATTGTAGTGTCTGCTCTTGCAGGCTTGTCCATGAGTCATCTCTTGTCCATGATTTATGGACAAACCTGATGCTGCTGCAGGACTGGTTAGTATCCCAGTAGGTGTGGGGACCCCTAGTGGCAGATTTTCACCTCGGTGGCTGAAAAGCATCCCCACACCATGATGTTTCCACCTCCAAACTTCACTGTCGGTATGGTATGGTACCATTTCTCCTCCAAACATGGTGTGTATTATGGCATCCAAACAAATGTTGTGAGGCAAACTGTAGTGTGGCAAAGCATTAAATATGGTAAAATCTTCTTCCTCGCCATCCACGGGAGACGTTCCTGCCGGCAGGGATGGTGAGGATTTGATGATAGAAAGTGTTCCAGCCCCATAAGTAGTGCCCTGGGCGGGGAGTTATACTCACCTAGTCCCATCTTGTCCAGCTGTAATCACGCCCCCTTCAGTGTTATTGACAGCCTCGGCGCGGTCCGTCTCCTCACTGCTTGTCTGCTTAGGGAGCAGAGCGGTGACGAAGGCTGTCAATCACACTGAGGGGGTGTGATTACTGCCCGATAAGACAGGACTAGGTGAGTATAGCTCCCGCCTAGGGGACTACTTACATTATATATGGTCAAATCTCATAACAGGTTCCCTTTAACTGAGCTTCAATATGCTTTTTATTTAACAATGGAGTCTTGCGTAGTGGGCGTGCATACAGGCCATGGAGGCGGAGTGCATTACTTAAAGGGGTACACCGGTGGAAAACTGGCACCAGAAAGTTAAACAGATTTGTAAATTACTTTAAAAAATCTTAATCCTTCCAGTACTTATTAGCTGCTGACTACTACAGAGGAAATTATTTTCTTTTTGGAACACAGAGCTCTCTGCTGACATCATGAGCGCAGTGCTCTCTGCTGACATGCAGTGCTCTCTGCTGAAATCCCGATAGCAAACATAAGCTCTGCTCATATGCATATGCTCTGGACAGTTCCTAAAATGGACAGAGATGTCAGCAGAGAGCACTTTGTTCCAAAAAGAAAATAATTTCCTCTGTAGTATTCAGCAGCTAATAAGTACTGGAAGGATTAAGATTTTTTAATAGAAGTCATTTACAAATCTGTTTAACTTTCTGGCACCAGTTGATTTAAAAAAAAAAAAGTTTTCCACCGGAGTACTCCTTTAAATAGCCTCCTCCTTCATTCCTCTTCATTTCTGTGTGGTAATTCCGCTCGTATTCTGCTTGATGGATAAAATGACAGAAGGCAACAATTTCGTGAATTCCTCTTGAATTCCCCAGTGTAAATGCACCCTTAGGTTGTGAAGGTCTTGAGATAGCTCTTTACTTTGACCTATCATGAGATGTGTCGTTTTGTACCTTTTTGTAGCTATTAGTTGGGACTGAACCAGCTGATATTATTTACACTGACAAGGGGCTGGATTGCTCTTTAATTAGTGATAATTTCAGCTGTTGTCTTGGCTTTCCATGTCTTTTGGCACCTCCCTTTGTTAACTTAATTTCTGAGCCGTGTTACCAACATCTGGTGAACATTTCATGTCAATAGCATCTGTGAAAATATAATTAGTGAGAAAAATGGTGACGTGTTCAATACTTATTTCACCTGCTGTTTAAGGTACAAATTGAATCCATAGAATGTATAATGTAGGTTGAACTTAAAATCAATCACACTAAATCTGATCTAGATAAAGGGGTGGTCTTCTTAAACGTGTGGCCTATGAAAGAGGTTACACTATATTGATTTTTATTTTCCATGTCTCGTAAAAAAAAAAAAAAAAAACAATGGCAACAATAGAAAATGGCAACATTTTGGGCTAATGCCCTGTGTTCTGCTGTAATTTTTACCACAAAAATGAAAGCATCATAAGGTAATGATGGCATGTGACTTGTGAGGTCTGGAGCTGGCGCCAGGAGCTCGTGACGTCGGTAGCTAATGGCGTCATAGCCCCGCCCCCTCATGATGTTACGCCCCGCCCCCTCAATGCAAGTCTATGGGAGGGGGCGTGATGGCTGTCACACCCGCTCCCATAGACTTGCATTGAGGGGGCGGGGCGTGCAATCATGAGGGGGCGGGGCTATGACGTCATGAGCTCCCGCCATCACGAGCTCCCGGCACCTGCTCCAGTGTTCAAAACAGTTTGTTCCAAACGCTTAGTAGTGGAGTACCCCTTTAAAGACAATCCAAGGCAGCACTTCCAAAAAGACCTCCCGGCATAGGATAACAAGCTGAGATGGAAATACCCCTTAAAGAATGGTCGAATAGAGTGGCTTGGCATGTACCCCATCCATGTATAAGATGATGATCTTTAGGGGCTACTAGGATGCCGTCACGCTGAGCAGATGGCGCAGAAATAATTTGACACACTCAGGGTATGCTCACACAGAGAAATGTCCGAGCAAAATTCCGCCAGAATATTCCACATGGACATTCTTATCTCCTTTGGATAGGGGATTAGTTATCTTTCACTACAGAACTCCTTTAAAGGGGTACTCCGCTGCTCAGCAGAGGGGGCGGGGTCATGACGTCACGAGCTCCCGGCGCCGGCTCCAGCATTCGGAACAGTTTGTTCCAAACGGTGAGCAGCGGAGTACCTCTATAAGCTTCCTCCTGCACAGACAAGATTAACTCTTAAAAAGGCAATAAGGCATACTAGTGCACTTAACAATGTATATCACAACGCAATAAATTATGAAACACAATACGTATAAACCTGAGAAATGGGCCCGGAGCAAACACGTCAAAGTGACATCCACCTGACAGGGCAGGTAGACAGGTGTGCTCTGCCGGGACACCACAGAGTTACATAATAAAAATTTCCCATCATTATTTTAGTAAAATATTTTAATACAGTTTAGCAGTCACTCTAAATAATGGGTTAACCTCACAGTATGGATTGTTCCTTTTATATGTGTGGTGTCCCATTACCAGAGGCTGTCCCAGGCCTTTGAACTGTTTCGGGCAGCTTGTCATCACTAGTGTTGAGCGGCATAGGCCATATTCGAATTCGCAATATTTCGCGAATATATGGACGAATATTCGTCATATATTCGCTAAATTTGCATATTCGTAATAATCGCGTTTATTTTCACATACACGAAAAATTTGCGTATGCGAAAATTTGCATATGCGAAAATTTGGATATATGCGAAAATCGCATATGCGAAAATTCGCACCTCAGTCTCTCACAGTAGTATTAGAGCCTTCTTTATCCCACACAAGCTGGAAGCAGAGAGGGGTGATCACTGTGATGGGTACTGTGAAAAAAAAAAAAAGAATATTCGTAATTACGAATATATAGTGCTATATTCGCGAATATGCGATATTCGCGAATAAAATTCGCATTGCGAATATTCGCGAGCAACACTAGTCATCACAGGGTATTCGGCCACACCAGTTCTACTGGGATAATGTTCATGTTGTGGATATAATATCATGTAATATATTTTTATAAAATTATTTTTATTTATTTATGTGTATATAGGTTGTAATAAGTGTACTGTGCCTTTAAAATGTGAGCAGTGAACCCCATGTGAGTCATTGAGACCTCAAAAGTAGCAGAAGCAGGGGGGGAGTTAGTCAGTCCATTGCTGGCACTAGTCCAGTCTAGTTTCACCCCATGAGGCTTCTGAGCAACAGCTAAGCTCAGTTGTGCTGTATGTTGTGTGCTCTGAGTAGAGGCCTACTTCAGCTTTAAAGGGGTTCTCCACCATGAGATGAATTTAGTACGTACCTGGCAGACAGTAATGGACATGCTTAGGAAGGATCTGCGCTTGTCTTCGGGCTAAATGGCTATGTCATGAGATTACCATAATACTTTGGCTAGCTTTTTGTCAACTGGTATTTCCTGTTTGACTTTTCCTTTTTTTACTACAAATCCCATAATTCCATTTTCCTCCCTCCCACACATCAGCCTACTGGCCATCTTTCTACAGGTCATCCTACAAGGTTCACACGCAGGAGGATTACATGGCCCTGCAGAATAGTCTACAAAGCCTTGGAAGGACCCTAGCAACCAAAATCTAAAGTTACAGTCTACAATTCTGTCCGGTGAAAGCACCACTAGTCTCAGCAAGGCTCGCAAGGGGTATGCTGCACTCTCACACCAAGGCCAGCTGTCTGTGTGTTAACATCTGCACAAGTTCAGTAAAGACAGTAATCCACAACCTGATGTCGGTGTGTTTATTTGCTCATCGTGTCTGGCACAGGAAAAGCTGCCTCCAACCTCGGACCGTGTATAGGATAACGGTGCCCTGGCGTCACGACATGAACAGTTACTCTTACTAACACCATATGACCGCCACATATGTATTTGGTATGTGTTAGATATACAAGTAGACTTCATCCGCATATATGCATTTGTTATGTGTTTTATGAAGCCTAAAAAAAGTGTTGTTGTTATATTTATTTACTTATTTATTTAATATTAACCATACTGTGCTGCATATTCACTGTGTTTAGAAGAGTTTTATTTAGATGTATTTATTTCCTTTAAGATTCCGGGAATACTCTCTTAATAATAAGATTATATTGGTCACTCTATGGTGACAGAGCATTTGCATTTATAACCATAGTGAATTTTCTCCTCTGTTGTCGGATACTATCACTGTCTCTGCTATCTCTACTGTTGTTTTTGGCTTTAGCCCTTTTTTTCTACAGTACTATGCCCAGAGGCCAGGGGCGTAAGTGGCAGCCTTCCTAGAAACGTCAACTATTATGCTACAGCCAGAGGCATAACTTGTAGCTCCTCCACTCCAGTGCAAAGTAATGGGCCCCCATCTATAATAGTGGTGTCTCCTTATGTGGCAGAAAGCAACAGGGCTTGAGTGCGGCCACTTCCCCTGCACTCCCTACAGTTACCTCCTACTGAACATGGGGTAAAATAGACCACTTAAAGGGGTACTCCGGTGGAAAAAAACATTTTTAATCAACTGGTGCGAGAAGGTTAAACAGATTTGTAAATTACTTCTATTTAAAAATGTTAATCCTTCCAGTACTTATCAGCTGCTTCACAGGAAGTTCTTTTCTTTTTGAATTTCTTTTCTGTCTGAACACAGTGCTCTCTGCTGACATCTCTGTCCATGTCAGGAACTGTCCGGAGCAGGATAGGTTTGCTATGGGGATTTTCTCCTACACTGGACAGTTCCTGACATAGACAGAGGTGTCAGCAGAGAGCACCGTGGTCAGACAGAAAGGAAATTCAAAAAGAAAAGAACTTCCTGTGGAGCATACAGCATCTGATAAGTGCTGGAAGAGTTAAGATTTTTAAATAGAAGTAATTTGCAAATCTGTTTAACTTTATGGCACCAGTTGATTTAAAAAAACATTGTTTTCCAGTGGAGTACCCCTTAGTATCACAGGCCTAATGTTGCCTGAGTGGCTGGAACATTACAAAGGAATTGTTTCTTTAAAGGGGTACTCCAGAGAACTGAACTTATCTCCTATTCACAGAATGATTGCGGGAGGTCCGACCACTGTGACAACCGCAATCTCCTATACGGAGCCTATTAACTTTGGCACGTTCCAGCCTGCACCTTCCGAGACGAGCACAAGTAATGGCCAATCACCGATTGCAGTGATGTCCTGTGTCAGACGGTGATTGGCCATCACATCTGCCTGAGGGTGGGGCCCGGAGCGCAACTAGGACCTGGTCCCGTACAGGAAATTGTGGGGGGTCACAGAGGTCGGATTCTCACCCTCCATCACGATAAGACAATTATAAGTTCAGTTCCCCGTAGTACCCGTTTAACTCCTTATTGCATGCTCTATTCCCTCAGACCCTGCACTAGGCAAAGCTTAGTATATTGGTTCATCTAATTTCTTTCTTTCTTCTAAAAACAGCTCTGGTATTGGGCAGGTGATGGACAGTACCTGGTTTCCTCCAGACATGATGCTGCCCCCACCATGATCACTGTAGGGATGGTATTGGGCAGGTAATAGTCAGTGCCTGGTTTCCTCCAGATATGATGCTGCCCCCACCATGATCACTGTAGGGGATGGTATTGGGCAGGTGATGGGCAGTGCATGGTTTCCCCCAGACATGATGCTGCCCCCACCATGATCACTGTAGGGATGGTATTGGGCAGGTGATGGGCAGTGCCTGGTTTCCTCCAGACATGATGCTGCCCCCACCATGATCACTGTAGGGATGGTATTGGGCAGATGATGGGCAGTGCCTGGTTTCCCCCAGACATGATGCTGCTCCCACCATGATCACTGTAGGGATAGTATTGGGCAGGTGATGGGCAGTGCCTGGTTTCCCCCAGACATGATGCTGCCCCCACCATGATCACTGTAGGGATGGTATTGGGCAGGTGATGGGCAGTGCCTGGTTTCCTCCAGACATGATGCTGCCCCCACCATGATCACTGTAGGGAAGGTATTGGGCAGGTGATGGGCAGTGCCTGGTTTCCCCCAGACATGATGCTGCTCCCACCATGATCACTGTAGGGATGGTATTGGGCAGGTGATGGGCAGTGCCTGGTTTCCCCCAGACATGATGCTGCCCCCACCATGATCACTGTAGGGATGGTATTGGGCAGGTGATGGGCAGTACCTGGTTTCCTCCATACATGATGCGGCCCCCACCATGATCACTCTAGGGAAGGTATTGGGCAGGTATTGGGCAGTGCCTGGTTTCCCCCAGACATGATGATGCCCCCACCATGATCAATGTAGGGATGGTATTGGGCAGGTGATGGGCAGTGCCTGGTTTCCCCCAGACATGATGCTGCTCCCACCATGATCACTGTAGGGATGGTATTGGGCAGGTGATGGGCAGTGCCTGGTTTCCCCCAGACATGATGCTGCCCCCACCATGATCACTGTAGGGATGGTATTGGGCAGGTGATGGGCAGTACCTGGTTTCATCCAGACATGATGCTGCCCCCACCATGATCACTCTAGGGAAGGTATTGGGCAGGTATTGGGCAGTGCCTGGTTTCCCCCAGACATGATGATGCCCCCACCATGATCAATGTAGGGATGGTATTGGGCAGGTGATGGGCAGTACCTGGTTTCCTCCAGACATGATGCAGTCCCCACCATGATCACTGTAGGGATGGTATTGGGCAGGTGATGGGCAGTGCCTGGTTTCCTCCAGACATGATGCTGCCCCCACCATGATCACTGTAGGGATGGTATTGGGCAGGTGATGGGCAGTGCCTGGTTTCCTCTACATGATGCTGCTCCCACCATGATCACTGTCGGGATGGTATTGGGCGGGTGATGGGCAGTGCCTTGTTTCCCCCAGACATGATGCTGCCCCCACCATGATCACTGTAGGGATGGCATTGGGCAGGTGATGGGCAGTACCTGGTTTCCTCCAGACATGATCCTGCCCCCACCATGATCACTGTAGGGATGGTATTGGGCGGGTGATGGGCAGTGCCTGGTTTCCCCCAGATATGATGCTGCCCCCACCATGATCACTGTAGGGATGGTATTGGGCAGGTGATGGGCAGTACCTGGTTTCCTCCAGACATGATGCTGCCCCCACCATGATCACTGTAGGGATGGTATTGGGCAGGTGATGGGCAGTCCCTGGTTTCCCCCAGACATGATGCTGCCCCCACCATGATCACTGTAGGGATGGTATTGGGCAGGTGATGGGCAGTACCTGGTTTCCTCCAGACATGATGCTGCCCCCACCATGATCACTGTAGGGATGGTATTGGGCAGGTGAGGGGAAGTGACTGGTTTCCCCCAGACATGATGATGCCCCCACCATGATCACTATAGGGATTGTATTGGGCAGGTGATGGGCAGGGCCTGGTTTCCCCCAGACATGATGCTGCCCCCTCCATGATCACTGTAGGGATGGTATTGGGCAGGTGATGGGCA
This sequence comes from Hyla sarda, assembly GCF_029499605.1. Classification (NCBI taxonomy): domain Eukaryota; kingdom Metazoa; phylum Chordata; class Amphibia; order Anura; family Hylidae; genus Hyla; species Hyla sarda. The sequence continues at coordinate 211,187,768 of NC_079196.1, forward strand.
GTGCCTGGTTTCCTCTACATGATGCTGCTCCCACCATGATCACTGTAGTGATGGTATTGGGCGGGTGATGGGCAGTGCCTGGTTTACCCCAGACATGATGCTGCCCCCACCATGATCACTGTAGAGATGGTATTGGGCAGGTGATGGGCAGTGACTGGTTTCCCCCAGACATGATGCTGCCCCCACCATGATCACTGTAGGGATGGTATTGGGCAGATGATGGGCAGTACCTGGTTTCCCCCAGACATGATGCTGCCCCCACCATGATCACTGTAGGGATGGTATTGGGCAGGTGATGGGCAGTGCCTGGTTTCCTCCAGACATGATGGTGCCCCCACCATGATCTCTGTAGGGATGGTATTGGGCAGGTGATGGGCAGTGCCTGGTTTCCCCCAGACATGATGCTGCCCCCACCATGATCACTGTAGGGATGGTATTGGGCAGGTGATGGGCAGTGCCTGGTTTCCTCCAGACATGATGGTGCCCCCACCATGATCTCTGTAGGGATGGTATTGGGCAGATGATGGGCAGTGCCTGGTTTTCTTCTAAACACATCCAGCCAAGCCCAACAATTACATGGGGGAGCTGGAACATTATGGAAATATGGTGGAATCCAGTAGATGGACCTCTGTTGGAGAGGGTGTTGTGTAAAAGGACCCCCTACTGACCTTGTAAAGAGATTTTCCTGGATTTGTATACAGAGGTATTTATTAGGGCTTGGCTTGTATGTTTGACCTCATGGGGGGTCATCTCATGAAGACCTGCAATTTCAACGAAGACCCAGTGTGGCGGGTTCATCTGTAAGGGATCAAATTAAAATATCTCCACATTGGGAGGCAAGATGGATATCTAAGGGGGCTGTGATAATGCTAACTAATTACAGGATGCACTGTGTGAACAGGGAGCATATCAAAGCAGTTATCTGGGAAAACAAGAAAGTCCACCAGGAAAGTCCATTGTTTAGCAGGTTACTGTAGTTACTTGCAGAAACGTGGCGACATAGCTGTGTTTAGGGGTTGAGGGTATATAAGGAGTAAGACAAGGCTAAGTCATACTATGGTCCTACTGGAGAAGCTGTAGACATCTCCAGACCATCGTCATCATCATGAACACCATGAGGACTCTAGTGCTGGCCGCCCTATGCTGTGTCTGCTTGGCTCTTCCATTCCAGGTAAGTACTGTATTATTTACATCAACTGGGTGGAAATTGGTGGACCCAAGATACCATAGCCCAATGGGGGCAACCACAAGTGTTAATGGTGCTGGATGGAATCACTGGTGCATAGTGTGTACACAGGTCTAGGCAGGTCATGTGATTTTTTTGGGTGGGATCTGCCTATGAGACATCTCTCTATAGCAGCCAGTGTGCCTCCAGCTGTTGCAAAACTACAACTCCCAGCATGCCCGGACAGCCAACGGCTGTCCGGGCATGCTGGGAGTTGTAGTTTTGCAACAGCTGGAGGCATCCTGGTTGGGAAACGCTAATGTATTGTTATTTTTGTGCATTAACAGAGATAAGTGGCATCCATTGTACCTGGCAGCCGCTTATCTCCATCGCTCTATAGCAGCATCACTGGTGCATAGTGTGTACACAGGTCTAGGCAGGTCATTTGATTTTTTTTTTTTGGGTGGCATCTGCCTATGAGACATCTCTCTACAGCAGCCAGTGTGCCCCCAGCTGTTGCAAAACTTCAACTCTCAGCATGCCCGGACAGCCAACGGCTGTCCGGGCATGCTGGGAGTTGTAGTTTTGCAACAGCTGAAGGCATCCTGGTTGGGAAATGATAATGTATTGTTATTTTTGTGTATTTACAGGGATCGCACAGGAAGAGAAGAGACACCGGGGACGAACCGGGTAAGAGATTCTGACTTTCTTAACAAATAAGAATTTGTATGTAGCTTTAATACCGAAAAATGAGGTAACAACCAATATGGCCGCTATTACACCTTTTACTGTGTTTCCATGACTCCCGAATGTCCCGGTGTGGGTTAATACAGGGGTAGGGAATACAGGGGTACAGGTCGCCTCTTTATCTGGCCAAATGTACCCAATAATCTTTGGTAATTTAGTGGATTTTAATGTAAATTACTTTTGATGGACTACCTCTCTGTAGAGATTGATGTAATAGAGAGCAGTGCTGAAGGGTAAAGCATGGAGAAGAAACGTGTACAAGCCTTTATGTCTCCTATTAAACACTGATCACCTACTGTCTACATATACACAGGTCCGGAGCCGACAGCACAAAACAACTCTATAGAAGAATTCACAACTAACAGTAAGTCATCGTCTTCCTAATGTAACATAATAAGAATGTAGAATGTTATATACAGGTACAAATCCTATATAAGCTTCCACCGATGTTACATTTTTCTATCCTCTAGGTGGCACTATTGTATTTTCCTTTTTTTCTTTAAGCATGTATTGTACTTTACACATTAATATGTTTATATTATACATAGTTGTCGGCCCCCACAGTACATACAGGTCTATTACAATAAGAGTTTTTATATCTGACGTCTCAGTGTATATTTATATTATCCTGAGCAATAATAGATTTCATGGTAATGATCCGATTATATAAAATGTTAATGAAAGTCTCAGATCGTGACACAATGCGCTTTTCAAATAGTGCCAGCAGGGTGCGCTCCACCTATGGTTCCAAATGAGTGCACCCCGGAAATAGTACCAGCAGAGTGCCCAAACTATAGTGCCGACAGAGTGTGCCCCATAAATAGTACCAGCAGAGTTTGCCCAAACTATAGTGCCGACAAAGTGTGCTCCATAAATAGTACCAGCATTGTGTGCCCAAACTATAGTGCCGACAAAGTGTGCCCCATAAATAGTACCAGCAGAGTGTGCCCAAACTATAATGCCGACAAAGTGTGCTCCATAAATAGTACCAGCAGAGTGTGCCCAAACTATAGTGCCGACCGAGTGTGCTCCATAAATAGTACCAGCAGAGTGTGCCCAAACTATAGTGCAGACAGAGTGTGCCCCATAAATAGTACCAGCAGAGTGTGCCCAAACTATAGTGCCGACAGAGTGTGCCCCATAAATAGTATTAGCAGAGTGTGCCCAAACTATAATGCCGACAAAGTGTGCTCCATAAATATTACCAGCAGAGTGTGCCCAAACTATAGTACCGACAGAGTGTGCTTCATAAATAGTACCAGCAGAGTGTGCCCAAACTATAATGCCAACAGAGTGTGCTTCATAAATATTACCAGCAGAGTGTGCCCAAACTATAGTGCCGACAAAGTGTGCCCCATAAATAGTACCAGCAGAGTGTGCCCAAACTATAGTGCAGACAGAGTGTGCTTCATAAATAGTACCAGCAGAGTGTGCCCAAACTATAGTGCCGACAAAGTGTGCTCCATAAATAGTACCAGCAGAGTGTGCCCAAACTATAATGCCGACAGTGTGCCCCATAAATAGTACCAGCAGAGTGTGCCCAAACTATAGTGCCGACAGAGTGTGCTCCATAAATAGTACCAGCAGAGTGTGCCCAAACTATAGTGCCGACAGAGTGTGCCCCATAAATAGTATTAGCAGAGTGTGCCCAAACTATAATGCCGACAAAGTGTGCTCCATAAATAGTACCAGCAGAGTGTGCCCAAACTATAGTGCCGACAAAGTGTGCTCTATAAATAGTACCAGCAGAGTGTGCCCAAACTATAGTGCCGACAGAGTGTGCCCCATAAATAGTACCAGCAGAGTGCGCCCAAACTATAGTACCGACAAAGTGTGCCCCATAAATAGTACCAGCAGAGTGTGCCCAAACTATTCTGCCGACAAAGTGTGCCCCATAAATAGTACCAGCAGAGTGTGCCCCATAAATAGTGCCAGCAGAGTGTGCCCAAACTATAGTGCCGACAAAGTGTGCTCCATAAATAGTACCAGCAGAGTGTGCCCAAACTATAGTGCCGACAGAGTGTGCCCAAACTATAGTGCAGACAGAGTGTGCTCCATAAATAGTGCCAGCAGAGTGTGCCCAAACTATAGTGCCGACAAAGTGTGCTCCATAAATAGTACCAGCAGAGTGTGCCCAAACTATAGTGCCGACAGAGTGTGCTCCATAAATAGTACCAGCAGAGTGTGCCCAAACTGTAGTGCAGACAAAGTGTGCTTCATAAATAGTACCAGCAGAGTGTGCCCAAACTATAGTGCCGACAAAGTGTGCTCCATAAATAGTACCAGCAGAGTGTGCCCAAACTGTAGTGCAGACAAAGTGTGCTCCATAAATAGTACCAGCAGAGTGTGCCCAAACCATAGTGCCGACAGAGTGTGCTCCATAAATAGTACCAGCAGTGTGCCCAAACTGTAGTGCAGACAAAGTGTGCTCCATAAATAGTACCAGCAGAGTGTGCCCAAACTATAGTGCCGACAGATTGTGCCCCATAAATAGTACCAGCAGAGCTTGCCCAAACTATAGTGCCGACAAAGTGTGCCCCATAAATAGTGCCAGCAGAGTGTGCCCAAACTATAGTGCCGACTGAGTGTGCACCATAAATAGTACCAGCAGAGTGTGCCCAAACTATAGTGCCGACAGAGTGTGCTCCATAAATAGTACCAGCAGAGTGTGCCCAAACTATAGTGCCGACAGAGTGTGCCCCATAAATAGTATTAGCAGAGTGTGCCCAAACTATAATGCCGACAAAGTGTGCTCCATAAATAGTACCAGCAGAGTGTGCCCAAACTATAGTGCCGACAAAGTGTGCTCTATAAATAGTACCAGCAGAGTGCGCCCAAACTATAGTACCGACAAAGTGTGCCCCATAAATAGTACCAGCAGAGTGTGCCCAAACTATACTGCCGACAAAGTGTGCCCCATAAATAGTACCAGCAGAGTGTGCCCCATAAATAGTGCCAGCAGAGTGTGCCCAAACTATAGTGCCGACAAAGTGTGCTCCATAAATAGTACCAGCAGAGTGTGCCCAAACTATAGTGCCGACAGAGTATGCTCCATAAATAGTACCAGCAGAGTGTGCCCAAACTATAGTGCCGACAAAGTGTGCTCCATAAATAGTACCAGCAGAGTGTGCCCAAACTATAGTACCGACAAAGTGTGCTCCATAAATAGTACCAGCAGAGTGTGCCCAAACTATACTGCCGACAAAGTGTGCCCCATAAATAGTACCAGCAGAGTGTGCCCCATAAATAGTGCCAGCAGAGTGTGCCCAAACTATAGTGCCGACAAAGTGTGCTCCATAAATAGTACCAGCAGAGTGTGCCCAAACTATAGTGCCGACAGAGTGTGCCCAAACTATAGTGCAGACAGAGTGTGCTCCATAAATAGTACCAGCAGAGTGTGCCCAAATTATAGTGCCGACAGAATATGCTCCATAAATAGTACCAGCAGAGTGTGCCCAAACTATAGTGCCGACAAAGTGTGCTCCATAAATAGTACCAGCAGAGTGTGCCCAAACTATAGTACCGACAAAGTGTGCTCCATAAATAGTACCAGCAGAGTGTGCCCAAACTATAATGCCGACAGAGTGTGCCCCATAAATAGTACCAGCAGAGTGTGCCCAAACTATAGTGCAGACAGAGTGTGCCCCATAAATAGTACCAGCAGAGTGTGCCCAAACTATAGTGCCGACAAAGTGTGCTCCATAAATAGTACCAGCAGAGTGTGCCCAAACTATAGTGCCGACAGAGTGTGCTCCATAAATAGTACCAGCAGAGTGTGCCCAAACTGTAGTGCAGACAAAGTGTGCTTCATAAATAGTACCAGCAGAGTGTGCCCAAACTATAGTGCCGACAGTGTGTGCTCCATAAATAGTACCAGCAGAGTGTGCCCAAACTGTAGTGCAGACAAAGTGTGCTCCATAAATAGTACCAGCAGAGTGTGCCCAAACTATAGTGCCGACAGATTGTGCCCCATAAATAGTACCAGCAGAGTGTGCCCAAACTGTAGTGCAGACAAAGTGTGCTCCATAAATAGTACCAGCAGAGTGTGCCCAAACTGTAGTGCAGACAAAGTGTGCTCCATAAATAGTACCAGCAGAGTGTGCCCAAACTATAGTGCCGACAAAGTGTGCTCCATAAATAGTACCAGCAGAGTGTGCCCAAACTATAGTGCCGACAGAGTGTGCCCAAACTATAGTGCAGACAGAGTGTGCTCCATAAATAGTACCAGCAGAGTGTGCCCAAATTATAGTGCCGACAGAATATGCTCCATAAATAGTACCAGCAGAGTGTGCCCAAACTATAGTGCCGACAAAGTGTGCTCCATAAATAGTACCAGCAGAGTGTGCCCAAACTATAGTACCGACAAAGTGTGCTCCATAAATAGTACCAGCAGAGTGTGCCCAAACTATAATGCCGACAGAGTGTGCCCCATAAATAGTACCAGCAGAGTGTGCCCAAACTATAGTGCAGACAGAGTGTGCCCCATAAATAGTACCAGCAGAGTGTGCCCAAACTATAGTGCCGACAAAGTGTGCTCCATAAATAGTACCAGCAGAGTGTGCCCAAACTATAGTGCCGACAGAGTGTGCTCCATAAATAGTACCAGCAGAGTGTGCCCAAACTGTAGTGCAGACAAAGTGTGCTTCATAAATAGTACCAGCAGAGTGTGCCCAAACTATAGTGCCGACAGTGTGTGCTCCATAAATAGTACCAGCAGAGTGTGCCCAAACTGTAGTGCAGACAAAGTGTGCTCCATAAATAGTACCAGCAGAGTGTGCCCAAACTATAGTGCCGACAGATTGTGCCCCATAAATAGTGCCAGCAGAGTGTGCCCAAACTATAGTGCCGACAAAGTGTGCCCCATAAATAGTACCAGCAGAGTGTGCCCAAACTGTAGTGCAGACAAAGTGTGCTCCATAAATAGTACCAGCAGAGTGTGCCCAAACTATAGTGCCGACAGTGTGTGCTCCATAAATAGTACCAGCAGAGTGTGCCCAAACTGTAGTGCAGACAAAGTGTGCTCCATAAATAGTACCAGCAGAGTGTGCCCAAACTATAGTGCCGACAGATTGTGCCCCATAAATAGTGCCAGCAGAGTGTGCCCAAACTATAGTGCCGACTGAGTGTGCACCATAAATAGTACCAGCAGGGTACACGCCGCCTACAGTGCCAACGCTATGTGCTCTGCAAATAGTACCAGCGGAGTGTGCCCAATGAGTACCAGCAGAGTGCACTCCACCTATAGTGCCAAAAGAGTGTGGTCCACAAAAAGTACCAGCTTCTTTATCTGGGCAGAAATTACCTAATAATCTTTGGTAATTTAGTGGATTTTAATGTAAATTACTTTTGATGGACTACCTCTCTGTAGAGATTGATGTAATAGAGAGCAGTGCTGGAGGGTAAAGCATGGAGAAGAAACGTGTACAAGCCTTTATGTCTCCTATTAAACACTGATCACCTACTGTCTACATATACACAGGTCCGGAGCCGCCAGCACAAAACAACTCTATAGAAGAATTCACAACTAACAGTAAGTCATCGTCTTCCTAATGTAACATAATAAGAATGTAGAATGTTATATACAGGTACAAATCCTATATAAGCTTCCATCGATGTTACATTTTTCTATCCTCTAGGTGGCACTGTTGTATTTTCCTTTTTTCTTTAAGCATGTATTGTACTTTACACATTAATATGTTTATATTATACATAGTTGTCGGCCCCCACAGTACATACAGGTCTATTACAATAAGAGTTTTTATATCTGACGTCTCAGTGTATATTTATATTATCCTGAGCAATAATAGAATTCATGGTAATGATCCGATTATATAAAATGTTAATGAAAGTCTCAGATCGTGACACAATGCGCTTCTCAAATAGTGCCAGCAGGGTGCGCTCCACCTATGGTGCCAAATGAGTGCACCCCGCAAATAGTACCATCAGAGTGTGCCCAAACTATAGTGCCGACAAAGTGTGCTCCATAAATAGTACCAGCAGAGTGTGCCCAAACTATAGTGCTGACAAAGTGTGCTCCATAAATAGTACCAGCAGAGTGTGCCCAAACTATAGTGCCGACAAAGTGTGCTCCTTAAATAGTACCAGCAGAGTGTGCTCAAACTATAGTGCCGACAAAGTGTTCTCCATAAATAGTACCAGCAGAGTGTGCCCAAACTATAGTGCCGACAAAGTGTGCTCCATAAATAGTACCAGCAGAGTGTGCCCAAACTATAGTGCCGAGAGAATGTGCCCCATAAATAGTACCAGCAGAGTGCGCCCAAACTATAGTGCCAACAGTGTGTGCTCCATAAATAGTACCAGCAGAGTGTACCCAAACTATAGTGCCAACAAAGTGTGCTCCATAAATAGTACCAGCAGAATGTGCCCAAACAATAGTGCCGACAACGTGTGCTTCATAAATAGTACCAGCAGAGTGTGCCCAAACTATAGTGCAGACAGAGTGTGCTCCATAAATAGTACCAGCAGAGTGTGCCCAAACTATAGTGCTGACAAAGTGTGCTCCATAAATAGTACCAGCAGAGTGTGCCCAAACTATAGTACCGACAGTGTGCTCCATAAATAGTACCAGCAGAGTGTGCACAAACTATAGTACCGACAAAGTGTGCTCCATAAATAGTACCAGCAGAGTGTGCCCAAACTATAGTACCGACAGTGTGCTCCATAAATAGTACCAGCAGAGTGTGCACAAACTATAGTACCGACAAAGTGTGCTCCATAAATAGTACCAGCAGAGTGTGCCCAAACTATAGTGCCGACAACGTGTGCTCCATAAATAGTACCAGCAGAGTGTGCCCAAACTATAGTACCGACAACGTGTGCTTCATAAATAGTACCAGCAGGGTACACGCTTCCTACAGTGCCAACGCTATGTGCTCTGCAAATAGTACCAGCGGAGTGTGCCCAATGAGTACCAGCGGAGTGCACTCCACCTATAGTGCCAAAAGAGTGTGGTCCACAAAGAGTACCAGCTTCTTTATCTGGGCAGAAATTACCCAATAATCTTTGGTAATGTAGTGGATTTTAATGTAAATTTCTTTTGATGGACTACCTCTCTGTAGAGATTGATGTAATAGAGAGCAGTGCTGCAGGGTAAAGCATGGAGAAGAAACGTGTACAAGCCTTTATGTCTCCTATTAAACACTGATCACCTACTGTCTACATATACACAGGTCCGGAGCCGCCAGCACAAAACAACTCTCTAGAAGAATTCACAACTAACAGTAAGTCATCGTCTTCCTAATGTAACATAATAAGAATGTAGAATGTTATATACAGGTACAAATCCTATATAAGCTTCCACCGATGTTACATTTTTCTATCCTCTAGGTGGCACTATTGTATTTTCCTTTTTTTCTTTAAGCATGTATTGTACTTTACACATTAATATGTTTATATTATACATAGTTGTCGGCCCCCACAGTACATACAGGTCTATTACAATAAGAGTTTTTATATCTGACGTCTCAGTGAATATTTATATTATCCTGAGCAATAATAGATTTCATGGTAATGATCCGATTATATAAAATGTTAATGAAAGTCTCAGATCGTGACACAATGCGCTTCTCAAATAGTGCCAGCAGGGTGCGCTCCACCTATGGTGCCAAATGAGTGCACCCCGCAAATAGTACCATCAGAGTGTGCCCAAACTATAGTGCCGACAAAGTGTGCTCCATAAATAGTACCAGCAGAGTGTGCCCAAACTATAGTGCTGACAAAGTGTGCTCCATAAATAGTACCAGCAGAGTGTGCCCAAACTATAGTGCCGACAAAGTGTGCTCCTTAAATAGTACCAGCAGAGTGTGCTCAAACTATAGTGCCGACAAAGTGTTCTCCATAAATAGTACCAGCAGAGTGTGCCCAAACTATAGTGCCGACAAAGTGTGCTCCATAAATAGTACCAGCAGAGTGTGCCCAAACTATAGTGCCGACAAAGTGTGCCCCATAAATAGTACCAGCAGAGTGTGCCCAAACTATACTGCCAACAGAGTGTGCCCCATAAATAGTACCAGCAGAGTGTGCCCAAACTATAGTGCCGACAAAGTGTGCCCCATAAATAGTACCAGCAGAGTGTGCCCAAACTATAGTGCTGACAAAGTGTGCTCCATAAATAGTACCAGCAGAGTGTGCCCAAACTATAGTGCCGACAAAGTGTGCCCCATAAATAGTACCAGCAGAGTGTGCCCAAACTATAGTACCGACAGTGTGCTCCATAAATAGTACCAGCAGTGTGCCCAAACTATAGTGCCGACAGAGTGTGCCCCATAAATAATACCAGCAGAGTGTGCCCAAACTATAGTACCGACAGTGTGCTCCATAAATAGTACCAGCAGAGTGTGCCCAAACTATAATGCCGACAAAGTGTGCTCCATAAATAGTACCAGCAGAGTGTGCCCAAACTATAGTGCCGACAAAGTGTGCTCCATAAATAGTACCAGCAGAGTGTGCCCAAACTATAGTGCCGACAGAGTGTACTCCATAAATAGTACCAGCAGGGTACACGCTTCCTACAGTGCCAACGCTATGTGCTCTGCAAATAGTACCAGCGGAGTGTGCCCAATGAGTACCAGCGGAGTGCACTCCACCTATAGTGCCAAAAGAGTGTGGTCCACAAAGAGTACCAGCTTCTTTATCTGGGCAGAAATTACCCAATAATCTTTGGTAATGTAGTGGATTTTAATGTAAATTACTTTTGATGGACTACCTCTCTGTAGAGATTGATGTAATAGAGAGCAGTGCTGCAGGGTAAAGCATGGAGAAGAAACGTGTACAAGCCTTTATGTCTCCTATTAAACACTGATCACCTACTGTCTACATATACACAGGTCCGGAGCCGCCAGCACAAAACAACTCTATAGAAGAATTCACAACTAACAGTAAGTCATCGTCTTCCTAATGTAACATAATAAGAATGTAGAATGTTATATACAGGTACAAATCCTATATAAGCTTCCACCGATGTTACATTTTTCTATCCTCTAGGTGGCACTATTGTATTTTCCTTTTTTTCTTTAAGCATGTATTGTACTTTACACATTAATATGTTTATATTATACATAGTTGTCGGCCCCCACAGTACATACAGGTCTATTACAATAAGAGTTTTTATATCTGACGTCTCAGTGTATATTTATATTATTCTGAGCAATAATAGAATTCATGGTAATGATCCGATTATATAAAATGTTAATGAAAGTCTCAGATCGTGACACAATGCGCTTCTCAAATAGTGCCAGCAGGGTGCGCTCCACCTATGGTTCCAAATGAGGGCACCCCGCAAATAGTACCAGCAGAGTGCCCAAACTATAGTGCCGACAGAGTGTGCTCCATAAATAGTACCAGCAGAGTGTGCCCAAACTATAGTGCCGACAAAGTGTTCTCCATAAATAGTACCAGCAGAGTGTGCCCAAACTATAATGCCGACAAAGTGTGCTCCATAAATAGTACCAGCAGAGTGTGCCCAAACTATACTGCCAACAGAGTGTTCCCCATAAATAGTATTAGCAGAGTGTGCCCAAACTATAGTGCCGACAGAGTGTGCTTCATAAATATTACCAGCAGAGTGTGCCCAAACTATAGTGCAGACAGAGTGTGCTTCATAAATAGTACCAGCAGAGTGTGCCAAAACTATAGTGCCGACAAAGTGTGCTCCATAAATAGTACCAGCAGAGTTTGCCCAAACTATAGTGCCGACAGAGTGTGCTCCGTAAATAGTGCCAGCAGAGTGTGCCCAAACTATAGTACCGACAAAGTGTGCTCCATAAATAGTACCAGCAGAGTGTGCCCAAACTATAATGCCGACAAAGTGTGCTCCATAAATATTACCAGCAGAGTGTGCCCAAACTATAGTGCAGACAGAGTGTGCTTCATAAATAGTACCAGCAGAGTGTGCCAAAACTATAGTGCCGACAAAGTGTGCTCCATAAATAGTACCAGCAGAGTTTGCCCAAACTATAGTGCCGACAGAGTGTGCTCCGTAAATAGTGCCAGCAGAGTGTGCCCAAACTATAGTACCGACAAAGTGTGCTCCATAAATAGTACCAGCAGAGTGTGCCCAAACTATAGTGCCGACAAAGTGTGCTCCATAAATAGTACCAGCAGAGTGTGCCCAAACTATAGTACCGACAAAGTGTACTCCATAAATAGTACCAGCAGAGTTTGCTCCACCTATAGTGCCAACAGTATGCTTCATAAATAGTACCAGCAGGGCGCGCTCCACCTATAGTGCCAACAAAGTCTGCACCAGAAATAGTATCAGCAGGGTACACTCCACCTACAGAGCCAACATAGTGTGCTCCGCAAATTCTACCAGAAAAGTGTGCCCAACATATAGTGCCAACAAAGTGTGCTCCACAAATAGTACCAGCAGAGTGCGCTCCATAAATATTACCAGCAGAGTGCGCTCCACAAATAGTACCAGCAGAGTGCGCTCCATAAATATTACCAGCAGAGTGCGCTCCATAAATATTACCAGCAGAGTGCGCTCCATAAATATTACCAGCAGAGTGCACTCCATAAATATTACTGACAAACACAAGATAGAGGGCACTGCTGAAAAGAGGGATTGACACCTATGCCCAGCTGTATAACAGCATATAATAAGGAGCCTAACGAATTGTCACTGTGGCCACGCGGAGTCCTGGTGCCCTTTAGTCCGGGGGTGCTGAGGACAAAGAAATCCAAAGTCACTCAACAATATACAAATGAAGATAAACAGGTATCCGCACTCACCGTGAGGAAACAGCAAACCGACTCTCCTGGACTCTAGGAGATACCAGGCATCAGGCTGGTAGCAGGGCGCTCAGAGTGGAGGCGACTGCCGGCAAAGTTTCGCGCAGGACACGCTTCTTCCGGCCTCGTATAAATAGTACCAGCAGAGTGCGCTCCACAAATAGTACCAGCAGAGTGCGCTCCATAAATAGTACCAGCAGAGTGCACCCCACAAATAGTGCCAGCAGAGTGCGCTCCACAAATAGTACCAGCAGAGTGCGCTCCATAAATATTACCAGCAGAGTGCGCTCCACAAATAGTACCAGCAGAGTGCGCTCCATAAATATTACCAGCAGAGTGCGCTCCATAAATTTTACCAGCAGAGTGCGCTCCATAAATATTACCAGCAGAGTGCTCTCCATAAATATTACCAGCAGAGTGCGCTCCATAAATATTACCAGCAGAGTGCGCTCCACAAATATTACCAGCAGAGTGCGCTCCATAAATTTTACCAGCAGAGTGCGCTCCATAAATATTACCAGCAGAGTGCTCTCCATAAATATTACCAGCAGAGTGCGCTCCATAAATATTACCAGCAGAGTGCGCTCCATAAATATTACCAGCAGAGTGCGCTCCATAAATATTACCAGCAGAGTGCGCTCCATAAATATTACCAGCAGAGTGCGCTCCACAAATAGTACCAGCAGAGTGCGCTCCATAAATATTACCAGCAGAGTGCGCTCCATAAATATTACCAGCAGAGTGCGCTCCATAAATATTACCAGCAGAGTGCGCTCCATAAATATTAAAAGCAGAGTGCGCTCCACAAATAGTACCAGCAGAGTGCGCTCCATAAATATTACCAGCAGAGTGCGCTCCATAAATATTAAAAGCAGAGTGCGCTCCACAAATAGTACCAGCAGAGTGCGCTCCATAAATAGTACCAGCAGAGTGCGCTCCACAAATAGTACCAGCAGAGTGCGCTCCACAAATAGTACCAGCAGAGTGCGCTCCATAAATATTACCAGCAGAGTGCGCTCCATAAATATTACCAGCAGAGTGCGCTCCACAAATAGTACCAGCAGAGTGCGCTCCATAAATATTACCAGCAGAGTGCGCTCCACAAATAGTACCAGCAGAGTGCGCTCCATAAATATTACCAGCAGAGTGCGCTCCACAAAAAGTACCAGCAGAGTGCGCTCCATAAATAGTACCAGCAGAGTGCACTCCATAAATATTACCAGCAGAGTGCGCTCCATAAATATTACCAGCAGAGTGCGCTCCACAAATAGTACCAGCAGAGTGCGCTCCATAAATAGTACCAGCAGAGTGCGCTCCACAAATAGTACCAGCAGAGTGCGCTCCATAAATAGTACCAGCAGAGTGCGCTCCATAAATAGTACCAGCAGAGTGCGCTCCATAAATATTACCAGCAGAGTGCGCTCCATAAATATTACCAGCAGAGTGCGCTCCACAAATAGTACCAGCAGAGTGCGCTCCATAAATATTACCAGCAGAGTGCGCTCCACAAATAGTACCAGCAGAGTGCGCTCCATAAATATTACCAGCAGAGTGCGCTCCACCTATAATGCCAACAGAGTGCCCCTCCCGCCACTCATATATACATGTGGTGAGGGTGTGATGAGGGCAGATGTTATTACCCTAGGGGCAGATGGCATTAACCCCTTGTATTCGTGACACCAGGGCGTGGTTGACCTCTGCACCACCTGAGGTATGGCCGCTGAATCCTGGGCTAGGCATGGGGCAAATAATGACTCTGACGCAAGTTACGGAACAACGGTCGCTTTACTGAGGCAGACAGATGGAATAGTCTTTACAGCTCATTTAGGCCCAAGGAGATGACCAGTGACTTAGGAAACTTGCGGGCTCGCTGGGACTTGTAGTAGACTTGGCAGAATTATGCAGACCCACACTGAATTTACACAGACTTGGCTGACTTGACTAGGACTGATTAGACTTCACTCCTTGTGTACCTTACCAGGTCTGACCTCCACCTGTGGGGCACTGGATTGGTAGAAGCGTGGCTGCGTGGTCGGCCTTGGGTCTCCTCAGGACACCAGACACTCTCTCCAGGTCTTGTCTGTTCTGTTCCTCAGACTCGTCTCATCTAAGCTAGCTCCTCCCTTAGTTTATATAGGAGATCTTTTGGGGAGTCCTATAGGTCACCTCACATGTCACCTGGTCACTGACACCTTCTCTGGTTACAAGACTTAGCAACAACATTTAAAGGTATATGCATTATAAAGGCATTCTTATACATAACATGAAGCACTTGTTAACCATTTATGATACACAGATTAAAGGGGGACTCGGGGGACACTGCAATAGAGTTTGCCAGACAGGACAGCAGGGTACAGGGGTGTAACTCCTGTACTGGGCAACCACATACACAAGTAGACTGTCTGCCCTTTTTGGGAAATTTTGGGGCAAATGTAATGAATGCTCATTTTAATACAAGCTCAGACATTGATTGTCCCTAGTGAGGCCAAGTTACTACAGTCCGACACCGAGAGAGCGAGATCATTTCCGAAAAGTTAATATTTCGTTTTCTCCTTATAGATGCCCAGAGGAATCAGAGCTGGTTTGATAACATTTCTGAAGTCAACAATGGTAAGGCTGATTCTGGTATGACGGCCCAGCACTGTATTAGAGATGACGCTCCATTGTATTATTATTCCTCCACTGACCACCTTTTGTCACCCAGGGACCGTCATCGTTGGAAAATATTTAATCCGAAATCTGGACATCGCTTCTAGAATCGGCAGAAGTGACATCGTGACATTGACAAAAGTTGTTAGATGTCCGAATAATATCTGCTTGTGGCCCAAGTCTTCTGATGGATTTGTGTACATCCCTTACGCCATATCCAGTGGTTTCAGTAATTATTTTATTGCCTCTGTGTTGATAGATCTGCTGTGTACCCTTATAGTGCCACTTAGTGCAACATATTTCTCATACCATCACGGGGGAGTTGATAAAATGTACAGACACACGTGTGTAAAAATATATATATATATATATATATATATATATATATACTTCGCAGTAGAGCAGCACAACCACTATAATTATAGAGGCCCTCCAGTATACAAAGAACCAAAGAATCAGCAGCACTCCATTCCTTCAGATGAATCAGTGCATGACTTTATTTATCTTGTGTTATAAGCAGCTACGTTTCGGCTGTCTCACACAACCATCATCAAGCCAATAGGCTTGTGAGACAGCCGAAACGTAGCTGCTTGTAACACAAGATGAATAAAGTCATGCACTGATTCAGCTGAAGGAACGGAGTGCTGCTGATTCTTTGGTTCTTCATATACATATATTAATTATATATTCGGCTGTCTGGGAATGATGGGGGTTGTAGTTTAGCAACAGCTGGAGACTGTGTGTTTGAAGTTTAACAACATCTGGAGGCTTGATGCATTACAATAGGGTTGTCACAAAAAAAGTGCTTAAAGTGTACCCGTCAGATCCAACAATTTTTATTTTATTTTATATATCACTCAGTACCTAATCCTGATCATGTACATCTAATTTTTATGTGTCTAGCACCTTTATTTATTGTTTTATTACACTTTTAATTTAGCTCATTAGTCTGAATTCCTCTCAAAGGGAGGGGGCGTGGCCTCACTGTGCACGTCTCCGCCCCCTCCCTCAGTATGCTGTCTGCTCACATCTCCCCTAGCATTAGCAAAACTACAACTCCCAGCTTGTCCTCACTGACAGTAGCGGGACACAGGATGACAGTGGGAGGATTTTTCCTCCAGCTCTGAACCCTGCGCTCACACCTGTCAATCAAGGAAGTGTGTCCATGACATAGGTGATGATGCATGGACACAGCAGGACTAGTATGTGTCCAAGCAGGCAGGGGGGCAGTTGTTTGACTGGCTTTATCAGTATGAAATACTGAAAATTTTCTAATGAAAGCAATTGCAAACCCTATTGGTTATATTTGCTTTACAACACATCAAAAGTTTTTGTATCTGACAGTGCCCATTTAAGCATACATGCGACATTTCATGCGCCAAATGTAAGCAAAGAAAGAGCTCTAAATTCAATGAGACCCCCCCCCCCCCCCCTGTTTTTCTCAGGCTCCTATAGCAAAATCGTCATTTCATCCTCCATAAGTGACATTGAGGACGCCACCTGCATTCGCTTCAGACCGCAGACATCAGAGAAGGACTACATCAACTTTCAGCCTACTCAAGGGTAGGTACACACATAGATGGGTGACACGTTGTGCATATAGCATGTCCTGAGCCCAATAAATGGACATATTCATGGTTTATCAGGTATAATGTGAAGTTAAGAGGTGAGCGATTAATGACTGGGACATACTGCACTAATAGGGGGTTATGTACTAATCTTTTTACGGTTAAAGGGCGGTCTGCTATCAGTCTCTCAACAATAAGTCACAAGGTGTCCAGCTGTTAAGATTCCCATCATTTCCCCTACAGAGCCCCGACAGTTCCCACTGAAAGCAATGGGCTGATGATAAATTAGGGTCGGAAATGGGGGTCTCACGTCAATAACACATGTTTTACACACACACTGATTTCTCATATAACATGTGAAGGACTGGCCACTGGGAACCCAAGGGGGAGTTATGGAAGCCACTCTCCTGATGGGAGTCATAACTATTATTGGGGTCATCATTTCAGAAGACCTTAAGGTAGGCAGACAATGTCATAGAGCTGCAGGAAACTCTAGCAGAATGTTTGGGTGTATAGGGAGAGGTATTAGCAGTAGAGGGAAGTGCTCATTGGTGTTTAGGGAGAGTATTAGCAGTAGAGGGAAGTGCTGATGGGTGTATAGGGAGAGGTATTAGCAGTAGAGGGAAATGCTCATTGGTGTATTGGGAGAGGTATTAATAGTAGAGGGAAGTGCTCTTGGGTGTATAAGGAGAGGTATTAGCAGCAGAGGAAAGTGCTCATTGGTGTATAGGGAGAGGTATAAGCAGTAGAGGGAAGTGCTCATGGGTGTATAGGTAGAGGTATTAGCAGTAGAGGGAAATGCTCATTGGTGTATAGGGAGAGATATTAACAGTAGAGGGAAGGGCTCATGGGTGTATAAGGAGAGGTATTAGCAGCAGAGGGAAGTGCTCATGGATGTATAGGGAGAGGTATTAGCAGTAGAGAGAGAAGTGCTCATGGGTGTATAGGAACAGTTATTAGCAGTAAAGAGGGAAGTGCTCATGGGTGTATAAGGAGAGGTATTAGCAGTAGAAAGAGGGAAGTGTTCATGGGTGTATAGGGAGAGGTATTAGCAGTAGAAAGAGGGAAGTGCTCATGGGTGTATAGGGAGAGGTATTAGCAGTAGAAAGAAGGAAGTGCTCATGGGTTTATAGGGAGAGGTATTAGCAGCAGAGGAAAGCGCTCATGGGTGTATAGGGAGATGTATTAACAGTAGAGGGAAGGGCTCATGGGTGTATAGGGAGAGGTATTAGCAGTAGAGGGAAGTGATCATGGGTGTATAGGGAGAGGTATTAGCAGTAGAGAGGGAAGTGCTCATGGGTGTATAGGGAGAGGTATTAGCAGTAGAAAGAAGGAAGTGCTCATGGGTGTATAGGGAGAGGTATTAGCAGCAGTAGAGGAAAGTGCTCATATGTGTATAGGGAGAGTTATTAACAGTAGAGGGAAGTGCTCATGGGTGTATAGGAAGAGGTATTAGCAGTAGAGAAGAAAGTGCTCATGGGTGTTTAGGGAGAGGTATTAGTAGTAGAGAGGGATGCACTCATGCAGTAGCGGTAGCTGCAAATACAGTGAAGGAGTTTATGCATGCATGAGATAGGCATAAGTCTATCCTTCATATAAGATAGAGATAGGTATAAGGGTATCCTTCATATAAGATAGAGATAGGTATAAGGCTATCCTTCATATAAGATAGAGATAGGTATAAGGCTATCCTTCATATAAGATAGAGATAGGCATAAGGATATCCTTCATATAAGATAGAGATAGGTATAAGGCTATCCTTCATATTAGATAGATAGGTATAAGGCTATCCTTCATATAAGATAGAGATAGGCATAATACTATCCTTCATATAAGATAGAGATAGGTATAAGGCTATCCTTCATATAAGATAGAGATAAGTATAAGGCTATCCTTCATATTAGATAGAGATAAGTATAAGGCTATCCTTCATATAAGATAGGGATAGGCATAAGGATATCCTTCATATAAGATAGAGATAGGCATAAGGATATCCTTCATATAAGATAGAGATAGGTATAAGGCTATCCTTCATATTAGATAGAGATAGGTATAAGGCTATCCTTCATATAAGATAGAGATAGGCATAAGGATATCCTTCATATAAGATAGAGATAGGTATAAGGCTATCCTTCATATTAGATAGATAGGTATAAGGCTATCCTTCATATAAGATAGAGATAGGTATAAGGCTATCCTTCATATAAGATAGAGATAGGTATAAGGCTATCCTTCATATAAGATAGAGATAGGTATAAGGCTATCCTTCATATAAGATAGGGCCAGGGACTATTCGTAGTATTCACTATATTGGACTGACTAGATGAGCCAAATGGTTCTTATGTGTTGACACAGTCTATAGGGGAAATTAATCAAAAGTTAACCAGTTGCACTTAGTAACCAATCATATCACTTATTTAATTTTTTAAAAAGCCTCAGAAAATTAAAAGAAGAAATCTGAATGGTTGCTATGGGCAACTGCACCACTGATCCATGGAGGTTTTGATAAATCTCCCCCTATGTTTCTATTAGACTGCTAGTTGGGTTCACACGTGGTAATAAGGGTTAAGGGGTTGTCATCAGCCATACTGGATCAGCATAGACACCAGATGTAGGGAACCATCAATGTCCTGAAGAACGGTATATATCCAAATCAAATGCCATGGTTTGTACTAAGCATAGAATGGGAACCATGGCATGGTCGGTGTGTGTGCAGTATCATGCATGCACAATAGTGATGTGGAGTCGGAAGTGACTCTAGTACAGGTAAAGGACATCTGCAGCCATAATAACTTATCCCCTATCCACAGAAGTGTCTGATCGCAGGGGGTCGACAACTGGGACCTCCCACGATCTCCCGAACGGGACCCCCGCATTGCCGTGATATGCGTCGGCTAATGCACGTAGCATCGACTTCACTGAGGTTGACGGTATTCCCCCTCCCCATACAGCTCTATGGGAGAGACGGGGAGGCATGAACGCTGCATCCCCCCCTCTCCCATAGAACTACATGGAGGAGGCGTGGCCCCGTGCAGGAGATCGCGGGGGTCCCAGCATTCGGACCCCCGCGATCAAACACTTACGGTATCCCCTATGCTGCAGATTTCCTTTAAGGGCTCAGGCACTAAGAGGGTAGATTTATTTCTCCGGAGCGAAGAAGAGGGCCTCCCAGTGAAAATGGACAGCCCGGAACGACTAACCCTCCCCACCGGACGGTCCCTGCAGCATAGATGGCCCGGAACAGCTCACCCTTCCTTCCCACCGAGGGGAGGTGAGTAGAAAACTAAAGGGGGGGTCTGCATGATGATGAAGGCCGCAGTGGTCTTCAACCTGCGGACCTCCAGAGGTTTCAAAACTACAACTCCCAGCATGCCCGGACAGCCATCGGCTGTCCGGGCATGCTGGGAGTTGTAGTTTTGCAACCTCTGGAGGTCCGCAGATGATGAAGACCACTGATGAAGGGATTAACAGGCGGTGATGATGTATTTCCCACCCTAGGCTTATAGTCGAGTCAATAACTTTTCCTGGGTTTATGGGTTGAAATTAGGGGCCTCGGCTTATACTCGAGTATATACGGTATGTTCCATCCATATTTCTACGCTATTTTTGTCTTCTTCTGTTCGGCAGGTGTTGGTCTTCAATGGGTATCACTGGCGGTGCGCAGACCGTCTCTCTGGAACAACCCTCATGTTTGTGGTCAGGCATTGTCCTACATGAGGTTCTTCACGCTCTAGGTCTTAACCATGAACACGTGAGAACTGACCGGGACGGCTACGTACAAGTTCAGTGGAATAACATCCAGAGCAGTAAGTTCTTGCTACATCATTAGGGCGGCCATCAGAAATATCTGTACCCCCTCCCCCTTTCCAAACTACTATTTCAATTTGGGATCTGTACAGCAGAGCGCATCAAGTACACCATGACAGTCTTATAGATATGCATAGAGACCGTCATGGTGTCCGAACTTGGTGCGGTCGACTTTTTAAAGGGGTACTCCGCTGCCCCAGCGTTTGGAACATTTTGTTCCGAAAGCTTGGAGCGGGCGGCAGGGGGATGTGACATCACAGCCACGCCCCCTCGTGATGTCACATCACGCCCCCTCAATGGAAGTCTAGGCTTGTCTAGATGTGACATCACAAGGTGGCGTGGTCGTGACGTCACGACCCCCGCCACCCACATCCAGCGCTCTAAACGAACGCCAGGTACTGCACAGAGATCGTGTGGTACTGCACAGAGACCCAGCTGCGGGACCCCGGTGATCAGACATCTTATCCCCTATACTTTGGATAGGGGATAAGATGTCTAGGGGCGGAGTACCCCTTTAACCCCTTAAGGACTCAGCCCATTTTGTCCTTAAGGACTCAGACAATTAAATTTTTACGTTTTTCATTTTTTCATCCTCGCCTTCTAAAAATCATAACTCTTTTATATTTTCATCCACAGACTAGTATGAGGGCTTGTTTTTTGCGCGACCAGTTGTCCTTTGTAATGACATCACTCATTATATCATAAAATGTATGGCGCAACCAAAAAACACTATTTTTGTGGGGAAATTAAAACGAAAAACGCAATTTTGCTAATTTTGGAAGGTTTCGTTTTCACGCCGTACAATTTATGGTAAAAATGACATGTGTTCTTTATTCTGAGGGTCAATACAATTAAAATGATACCCATTATTACGTACTTTTATATTATTGTTGCGCTTAAATAAAATCACAAACTTTTTAACAAAATTAGTACGTTTATAATCCCTTTATTTTGATGACCTCTAACTTTTTTATTTTTTCGTATAAGCGGCGGTATGTGGGCTCATTTTTTGCGCCATGATCTGTACTTTTTTTTGATACCACATTTGCATATAAAAAACTTTTGATACATTTTTTATAATTTTTTTTTTAATAAAATGTATTAAAAAAGTAGGAATTTTGGACTTTTATTTTTTTTTCCGTTCACGCCGTTCCCCGTACGGGATCATTAACATTTTATTTTAATAGTTCGGACATTTACACACGCGACGATACAAAATATGTCTATAAAAAAAGTTTTTTACGCTTTTTGAGGGTAAAATAGGAAAAAACGGACGTTTTACTTTTTATTGGGGGAGGGGATTTTTCACTTTTTTTTTACTTTTACTTTTACATTTTTTTACATTTTTTTTTACACTTGAATAGTCCCCATAGGGGACCATTCATAGCAATATCATGATTGCTAATACTGATCTGTTCTATGTATAGGACATAGAACAGATCAGTGTTATCGGTCATCTTCTGCTCTGGTCTGCTCGATCACAGACCAGAGCAGGAGACGCCGGGAGCCGCACGGAGGGAGGTGAGGGGACCTCCGTGCGGCGTTATGAATGATCGGATCCCCGCAGCAGCGCTGCGGGCGATCCGATCGTTCATTTAAATCGCGCACTGCCGCAGATGCCGGGATCTGTATTGATCCCGGCACCTGAGGGGTTAATGGCGGACGCCCGCGAGATCGCGGGCGTCGGCCATTGCCGGCGGGTCCCTGGCTGCGATCAGCAGCCGGGATCAGCCGCGCATGACACGGGCATCGCTCCGATGCCCGCGGTTATGCACAGGACGTAAATGTACGTCCTGGTGCTTTAAGTACCACCTCACCAGGACGTACATTTACGTCCTGCATCCTTAAGGGGTTAAGGAAAGTAGAGCAGAAACGAAGGGGCACAGCGCTCAGCCGGGTGCTTCTGTCCCTTTGTTGTAGTGATCTCTATTGATCGTGGGCGAGATGGATTAAAGTTAAGGTTCACCTAATTTTACAGCTGTAACTATAAGGCTAAGTTTCCACTTGTTTTTTTCTCTGGCAGTTTTTGGATATCTACCACTGCAGTTTTTGAGCCAAAGTCAGAAGTGGATCCATAAGGGAGGAGAAGTGTAATTCCTTCCTTTATATGTCCTATTCCTTTTGAATACACTTCTGGCTTTGGCTCAAAAACTGCAGTGGCAGATATCCAAAAACTGCCAGAAAAAATACCAAGTGTAAACTTAGCCTTATGCCCATAAAATGAATCTCTGTGAGCACAAGCAGGGTTTTACTATTGAGATATTGGGCCATTTCTTGAGCTGTAAAGCAGCTTTTTTAGAGTTGCTCAAAAAACAGAACATAACCTTATAGAGAAAATGGTCCAAAAACTGTGTGCACATAGCCTCATAGAGAAAATGGTCTGAAAACAGTGTAAGCATAGCCTTATAGAGAATATGACCTAAAAATGGTGTGAACATAGCCTCATAGAGAAAATGGTCCATAAATGGTGTGAACATAGCCTCATAGAGAAAATGGTCCATAAATGGTGTGAACATAGCCTTATAAAGAAAATGGTCCATAAATGGTGTGAACATAGCCTCATAGAGAAAATAGTATAAAAACCGTGTAAGCATAGCCTTATAGAGATAATTACCTAAAAGCGGTGTGAACATAGCCTCATAGAGAAAATGGTCCATAAACAGTGTGAACATAGCCTATAGAGAAGTCCAGCACTTTGTTCTGGTGTATTAAAATTAAATTTTATTGCAGATCCATAATGCAAGACACTATTGCTATCAAATACTAGCAGTTCTACAGTAAAGCTGTGAATTCACACCATTTTTGAGCCATTTTCTCTATAAGGCTATGTTCACACCCTTTTTTTGGCCATGTTCTCTATGAGGATATGTCTGCACAATTTTTGGACCATTTTCTCTATAATGTATGTTTACATTGTTTGGGCCATTTTCCATATGAGGCCATGTTCCCACCATCTTGGGGCCATTTTCTCTATGAGGCCATGCTCACACGATCTTGGGGCCATTTTCTCTATGAGGCCATGTTCCCACCGTCTTGGGGCCATTTTCTCTATGAGGCCATGTTTCCACCGTTTTGGGGCCATTTTCTCTATGAGGCCATGTTCCCACCATCTTGGGGCCATTTTCTCTATGAGGCCATGTTCCCACCGTCTTGGGGCCATTTTCTCTATCAGGCCATGTTCCCACCATCTTGGGGCCATTTTCTCTATGAGGCCATGTTCCCACCATCTTGGGGCCATTTTCTCTATGAGGCCATGTTCCCACCGTCTTGGGGCCATTTTCTCTATGAGGCCATGTTCACACCATCTTGGGGCCATTTTCTCTGAGGCCATGTTCCCACCATCTTGGGGCCATTTTCTCTATGAGGCCATGTTCCCACCATCTTGGGGCCATTTTCTCTATGAGACCATGTTCCCACCGTCTTGGGGCCATTTTCTCTATGAGGCCATGTTCCCACCATCTTGGGGCCATTTTCTCTATGAGGCCATGTTCCCACTGTCTTGGGGCCATTTTCTCTATGAGGCCATGTTCACACCATCTTGGGGCCATTTTCTCTGAGGCCATGTTCCCACCATCTTGGGGCCATTTTCTCTATCAGGCCATGTTCACACTATCTTGGGGCCATTTTCTCTATCAGGCCATGTTCCCACCGTCTTGGGGCCATTTTCTCTGAGGCCATGTTCCCACCATCTTGGGGCCATTTTCTCTATCAGGCCATGTTCCCACCGTCTTTGGGACATTTTCTCTATGAGGCCATGTTCACACCGTCTTGGGGCTATTTTCTCTATGAGGCCATGTTCACACCGTCTTGGGGCCATTTTCTCTATGAGGCCATGTTCACATGGTCTTGGGGCCATTTTCTCTATGAGGCCATGTTCACACCATCTTGAGGCCATTTTCCCTATGAGGCCATGTTCCCACCATCTTGAGGCCATTTCTCTCTATGAGGCCATGTTCACACCATCTTGGGGCCATTTTCTCTATGAGGCCATGTTCCCACCGTCTTGGGGCTATTTTCTCTATGAGGCCATGTTCCCACCATCTTGGGGCCATTTTTCTCTATGGGCCATGTTCACACCATCTTGGGGCCATTTTCTCTATGAGGCCATGTTCCCACCGTCTTGGGGCCATTTTCTCTATGATGCCATGTTCCCACCGTCTTGGGGCCATTTTCTCTATGAGGCCATGTTCACACCATCTTGGGGCCATTTTCACTATGAGGCCATGTTCGTGCCATTTTTGAGGCCATTTCTCTATGAGGCCATGTTCACACCATTATTGGGCCTTCTTTGGGCTGAATAATTGCTGAATTGATCCTGCGGTCATTCACCTCATCGCTGTCGCTGATTACACCAGTAACATGGGGGGAGATTTATCAAAACCTGTCCAGAGGGATAAGTTGCTGCGTTGCCCATAGCAACCAATCAGATCGCTCCTTTCATTTTTAACAAGACCTCTGCAAAATGAATGAAGCGATCTGATTGGTTGCTATGGGCAACTCAGCAACTTTTCCTCTGGACAGGTTTTGATAAATCTCCCCCCTTGATTTTTTTTAGCCGCACAAGAATTGTGATCAGTCGACATACAATCGTTTTCTAATTGGTGGGCCCTGCTGCCTTGCCTTGTTTTGTTTTTTTTGCCAAGTAATAGTGTCCAGTAGGCGGGTGGCAAAGCCATCAATAGAGGACCGCTTTGTATGGGTAGTTTGGCCTGGGCCCCGTGCAGTACGTGCAGTTATGTAACCGAACTATCTCATTGCAGGTGCGAAGTCTAATTTTGACATATCTGACACCTATAACGAAAAACTTACTGCTTATGACTATTACTCCATCATGCACTACACCAAGTGAGTATATATTTAATTTGTGTTACTGTACTTATGGTTTACTACCATTACTGCCAAGTGTAAAGCTGCATATGCTCATTCTCAGTTTCTCCAGACTTCTCCATAGACCAGTGTTTCCCAACCAGGGTGCCTCCAGCTGTTGCAAAACTGCAACTCCCAGCATGCCCGGACAGCCAAAGGCTGTCCGGGCATGCTGGGAGTTGCAGTTTTGCAACAGCTGGAGGCACCCTGGTTGGGAAACACTGCCATAGACAGTATGGAGTCTGGCCACCCTCACACGCATTAAAGGGGTAGTCCAGTGCTGAAAAACGTATCCCCTATCCTAAGGATAGGGGCATAAGTTTCAGATCGTGGGGGGTCCAACAGCAGGGGTCCCCCGCGATCTCCTGTACGGGGCCCCGGCTCGCTGGCCAGATAGTGGGTGTCGACCATTGCACGAAGCGGCGGCGGATACGCCCCCTCAATACATCGCTATGGCGGAGTCAGAGATTGCCGAAGGCAGCGCTTCGGCTCTGCCATAGAGTTGTATTGAGGGGGCGTGTCAGTCGCCACTTCGTGCGGTGGTCAACACGCCCCTTCCCCCGTACAGGAGATCGCGGGGGGGGGGGGGGGGCCCAGCGGTCGGATCCCCTGCGATCTGAAACGTATCCCCTATCCTTAGGCTAGGGGCTAAGTTTTTCAGCACTGGATATCTCCTTTAAATAGTCTGGTGTCCAGTCGGGTCACCAGACCTGAAGTAAGGCTTGGGCTTGTAGTCATAATACGGATATAAAAATATATCCGTAATATGTACGTGTGAAATCAAGTAAAAGGGGTCATACTGCGACCCACAAATGACCTTAACCTGACAGTCCTAAAAAAATCTATATCTGCTGGATTTTTTTTTTGTCACTGTTGTATCGCGGTCATGGCCACTTGTGGGTCACAGAACGACCCCATTTACGTACCTTAGGCACGATGCAGCGTGATCCACATAGTGCAACACAGCGATGTTTGGTTGTGTGACCCTTGTCTCCCTTAACATTGTTGTATTACCCCAGCCTTAAAGGGGTACTCCGGGGAACTGAACTCATCCCCTATTTACGGGATAGGGGAAAAGTGTCGGACCGCTGGGCCCCCTCGCGATCTCATGTACAGGGCCCAGCTACTTACCGGGCTCCACCTACCTGGGCGAGCGTGAGTAATGGCCCGCTCAGCCAATCACCCTCTGAGACAGGACATTGCTGTGGTTGGCTGAGCAGGCCATCATTTTTGCTGGTCCAGGAAGGTGGGGGCCCCATACAGGAGATCGCAAGGGGGCCCAGTGGTTGGAGCCCCCCACAATCAGAAACTTATTCCCTATCCTGTAGATAAGTACCTAAAATTAGAGACTGTTAATCTTGAGTATATGTGCTCCTAAATTGGTAAGGAATAGGATTATGTTATAAAATAAATACATGTATGTATGTGTATATATATATATATATATATATATATATATATATATATATACATATATATATATATATATATATATATATATATATATATATTATACTGATGCTGAGTCAGTGGGGGATCAGAGCATCTGTCCATGTCAGGAACTGTCCAGAGATTGAGCAAATCCCAATAGCAAACCTCTCCTGCTCTGGACAGTTCCTGACATGGACAGAGGTGTCAGCAGAGAGCACTGTGGTCAGACTGGAAAGAACCACACAACTTCCTCTGCAGCATACAGCAGCTGATAAGTACTGCAAGGATTAAGATTTTTTTAATAGAAGTAATTTACAAATCTGTATAACTTTCTGGCACCAGCTGATTTGAAATCATTTTTATTCCACCAGAGTACCCCTTAAGTAAGTTATAGAAAACTGCGGATCACTTACATATTCTTTTTCTCCTCCAGTACGGCGTTCTCCTCTAATGGTCAGCCGACCCTCATCCCTATACCCGACAATACTATCCAGTTAGGAAAGTATTTCTCCATGAGCGAATTGGATGTCTTGAAAATAAACACGCTATACAAATGCAGTAAGTATTCAGCCATTTCTGTCATTTCATTGGGGTTCTGTAAGTAGATGTCGAGCAGTCCTCTTAACCGGAGGTAGTTGGGGGTTCCTCATGTTACATTCTGATATGTCAACCCCCCCAAAAAAAAATGAAATTGCATGATAAATAAATAGCATAGCGACCCCGATAACATTCCTTTTTACAGTATCTAGATACACCCGTCCATTCTTGAGATATGGGGGTTTATAGTTTGTCACGCAATCAGTCAGATGGGCGGGAACTTAATTTTAATAATGGGAGTGACTATCAGATTATGGGCGGGATTATACAGTCGGGGAGGGGGGGGGGTGTATTAGGCAGACGCACCTCAGTGCACAACATTCACACCCCCTGACTGTATAATCCCGCCCATCACCTGATAGTCACTCCCATTATTAAGATTAAGTTCATTCCCATCTGACTGAATTGCTGAATTGTCAGACAAATTATAAACCCTCATATCTGGGTGTATAAAAAAAACTGTAAAAAGGTGTGATCAGGGCACCCTAAAATAGTTATTGACAGTTTCTGGTCTAAAATTTTTATGGTTGGCCACAGGTCCTCTTTAAGGTGGAATTCTACTTTGAAGGGGTACTCCGCCGAAAAACATATTATCCCCTATCCAAAGGATAGGGGATAAGATGTCTGATTGCGGGGGTCCAAGCTTCCGTGTTCTGGAAGCCGCCACTGCAGGCCCAGAGATGGCGGGGGTCCCCAGTGGTGGCTTCCGGAACACGGAAGCTTGAAGCTCCCGCATTTGTGATGTGACGCCACGCCCCCTCCATTCATGTCTATGGGAGGAGGCGTGACGGCTACGTAGTAGCCGTCACGCCTCCTCCCATAGACATGAATGGAGGGGACATGGCGGCTGTAGTCGCCAGTCATCTGGCACTGAGCGGAGTTTACTCTGTGCGCGAATGACCGGAGTGCCACGCTGAAGATCGTGGACTGGGGACCCCCGCGATCAGACATCTTATACCCTATCCTTTAGATAGGGGATAAGATGTTTTTCGGCGGAGTACTGCTTTAATTCCATACTTTTAGCAGATATCCACTCATTTCTAGTCTTTGAGTCGAAGGGGTTAGGTCTATCAAATCAACAAAACAAAAAATAATAAATGTAATTAAATGTAATTCACCAATTGGTCTTTTCTTTATTTATTTATATTTCCTAACAGATACTACAACTACCAAAACAACTCCAATCACCACGACTACCACTGCATCTACGACTAGAACCACAAGATCCACCACCACCACTACCATAAAACCAACCACAAGATCCACAACCACTACTACCACAAAACCGACCACAAGAACAACTACTACTACTACAACCACCACGACCAACACTATCCCTAATGGTAAGAAGAACATTCAGTTTTCTACTATAATAGTAAGGCTGCATTCCCACCTCGTTTTTTACACACGGGTGCCGGATCCGGCTGGGGGAGGGGAAAACCGGGCGCTCCCGTACCCCAGCCGGATCGGCCCGTGACTCCATTTACTTTAATGAGCCGACCGGAGTCAAACGGGGACTCCGGTCGGCTCAGTTTTGACCCGTATGCGGTTTTCTGACCGGACCTAAAACCGTAGTATTCTACGGTTTTAGGTCCGGTCCGAAACCGCATACGGGTCAAAACTGAGCCTACCGGAGTCACCGTTTGACTCTGGCCGGCTCATTAAAGTAAATGAAGTCACGGGCTGATCCGGCTGGGGTACGGGAGCGCCCGGTTTTCCCCTCCCCCAGCCGGCACCCGTGTGTAAAAAACGAGGTGTGAATGCAGCCTTACAAAATCCCCATTTACTTTCCAGGATGTATAAGGCATTAATAATGTTTTTACAGGTTGTGGAGGGAACTTGTCAGGACCTGAAGGTGTTATCACATCTCCGAATTATCCCAACAATTACCCTAATAACGCTTACTGTCACTGGAACATCACCACCAATACAAGGGTAAGGACCCAGCTTTATCTATCCTGATATGTCGTTGATTTTAAGAGCCGAGGAACGTGCGATCGAATCACCCAAAGTGCAAGAAAAAGTGCAAACGTGTTACACAAAAAAAAACCTGCACAGAGGATGCGGTCTATCGCAAGCCCTTCTCCGATAGGAGAGAGTCCCCCCCAACAAACCTTACCCTTCGCCTTCGGACCAAAAGGTACCTGCTAGGTTCCAGGTTCGATGTCCCTTTTCGCCGAAGCTACTAAGGGACCACAAATGCTCCCGGCATCCCCCTTGGCGTTAGCCAAGGTATCTGCCCGCAGAGCCGATAACGGTCGGTACCTTGCCCATACAGGAGTACCCGGGGTGTTTGCAGGGAGGTGCGGAACCTCATTGATGGTCACCCTTTAGCTATGCCCCCCCCCCCTCCCACCTATCTAAGTTATGGAACATCCATAGGAATGGATGGGACAGCGATGTTAACCCCAACCCGTTTCATTACATGGAGACAGTCTAATCCATTTTTTAACCATTTTATTACAGTTCAGAGTCACCTTCACAGACTTTGACATTGAGAGCGAGAGTTACAACTGTTTGTTTGACAAGTTGAGGATCTTCAATGGACGGGACTTCAATAATGTGTATCAGCTCAAGGATCTCTGCGGGCAGGATATCCCATCACCCATTACTTCCTTTGGAAACTCAATGCAGCTTGTCTTCATCTCTGACTCACATGTCGTACTGAAAGGATTTCGGGTGGTCTACAAACACATTTAGAGGATTGTTTTGTTTAACTGAAAGGTAGGTTCTACTGTAGTGAGGTGTATCAGAAAATGACCTATTGTTCAAAACAAGTTTTTATGCTAAACATATTTTTTAAGAATTTTTGGTGATGTTTTTTTCTAATTATTAATTTTACTTTCGGTATTATAAAATACGTTTCCATTCTCACCACTAAGCCCAAAGTCAAAATTAGATTATTGTCTGTGAAGGAGGAGGCTGATCGACAGTGGAAGTTGACACCAGTAGATAGAGAAGATAATAGATGAAGCTCACAGCTCAGCCT